>NW_010512527.1:45557-58518 GCF_000687285.1 Phaethon lepturus | reverse complement strand
TGGGGGGCCAGGGGCCCCTGGGGTGTCCCGCGGGAGAGCCCCCCTGCAGCCCCTTTTGCCGTCGCTGGGCTGAGCCACCGAGAGACGCTCGGTCTGGCTCTCCGGGCAGGACAGACAGAGCTGGTGGCTGCCGTGAAACGCAGAGACAGGCAGGTGGCGGGGGAAATTTAATAGTTAAATATTTTGGCGTGTAACAATGGAGACACTTTAAATAGCTCTTCGTCTGATTGCCGCTACAGAACACGCGTGAAGGTGGTATAAACCCAGATACCAGCATAACAGCTCTCTTCAGCTGCAGGCTTTGAATTTAATCTGCAGCTTTTAGTAAGCCTGGGTGGATTCTGTTTTCTGACAGTGGTTAGGCAAACTCCTGTTAAAATTGTTCTGACTTTAAGATTCCCTGAAGCCCTGGGAATTTCAGACTGTAATGGTTCACTCTAATATCAGCCAGAAAGGTAATGCTGTGTCAGACTTCAGGGAATTGGCACTGACACAGTGGGCTGGCTGCTGTAGGACCAGAGGCAGAAGAACAGTGAGGAATGTGAAAAGAAGGGATTTTGTGCCAAGGAAAGGTGAGTATGCAGCCTGGAAGAGGAAAAGTGAAGTGCATATGAATGCCGGTCGTCTTGGGAAGATGAGTACGGTGGTTCCTATATAGCCTTCTGTATAGTACAGGACCAAGAGAGGGGCGCATGACTCTGCCATGCGTACGGTACATAAAATACCTTGTGACCGTGAGTTCTGCTGACTCCTAATGAAGCCAAGAATTCAGTGGTGAAGCAATTGTCTGCAGGTAGCGAAGCTGCCAGCAATCACTCCAGGCGTGATCGCAATTAAGGGAATATAAGTCTTCCTGTGTAAAAGCAGAAACTTCCCTCTTGGGCAGTTTATTCTGCAGTTTACTGTGACAGGAGGTCTTGTGCCTGTTCAGTTGACCCAGGGCTGAGCGAGCAGAGTGGAAGGGCTCTTAACTCCTTGTGCCCTCCATGCAGGCCTGAGAGGTCCATGTGTACAAAGGAAGCTGCCTATAACTTCTTGTGCTTCCTCCTTTGCTTTTTTAATCCGCTTCATGCGTGAATGACAAAGCTGTAATGCTGTTACCATTGCCACTGTCCTCTTGCCTGCGGGTGTGCGTCGGGAGCCTGGAGCATCGCCATGGCTGTGGTGCGAGAGGGAAGCATCTGCCCTTCCAGCAGTGCCCAGAATGGATGCTCCTACTAAGAGAAAGGAGGAAGAAGCTGCCAGTGAAGCAAATGTGGCTTAATTTGCCTAACACGTTATCTTTCCTTTTAATCCCAGTTTGGCTTTAAGCTCTGGAGCATAAGGGTTATTATCTCTTCCAAAAATCTGCTCAGCATTCACTGTTCTAAATCTGGATGATTTGGACTGAGCGAATTATGTGGAACGTGACACGCTAGTCCAAAGTTATTGAAAAGCAACGTAAATCTTAGAAATAAAATAGAAAATTGAAGAATGTTATAGGTATCAACATTCAGTGTGCCAAGCCCCATTGATTTGGGTGAAAACCAGAAATAGGGGTCATGCTGTGTCTGGCTACCAGGCCCATCTGCTTCAGCTGGCTCTGTAATTGTCTCTTGCCAATTCATTCTTTGGCCTAGTGGAGGTTAGCAAATGTCCAGTGTGTTGTGTCTTCCAGCTCACTTCTGACCATTTAAAATGGCAAGAAGACAGGCTAGCGAGGGTGTTAGTGGTGTGAGACAGTTTAAAACCTGTCTTACGCTGTAAAATAGTGCCATGCAACGAAATTAAAGCAGAGGTGGACAGATTGAAAACTCTGAGCTTGCTGTGCATTTTTATTTCTAATGATTGTGTGACTTGCTGGTTGGATTCTCATCTGGTTTAAATCCTCCTGTGAGCGCTGTCACCATTGTGTAGCGCTGACAGGAATCCACCCTGTGGTCTGCAGCGCATTTCTCCTCTGGTGGGGCTGGAAAGGGAGGTTGTCCTCTTTTTACAGATGGGAGCCAAGACACGAAGTGATAAATGTCTAGAGCTGCCAGGATCGAGGCACTTCTTTCCTCTGGTCCAGAGGTCCTGGGGTCTTGCCTTTACTCCTTGGGTCTGTGACCTTTCATCAGAGCAGGTCTTCTGGGTGCCAGAAGTCATCTTTTTCCTCTGCCAGTGTTGCCTTAATCTGGACGCTCCAGGACAGGGGAATCGAAGTTGCACTGAAGTTTGGGTGGATCCTCGTAATAATCCTCTTGTCTTGCCCTGGAGCTCTGAACCAGTAGCACTGAGGTGTTCCCCTGAGCGGGGGAAAGGACCAGAGCTCTGACTCTTACTGCGAAGTCTCCTTATACACTTAACAGTTTGTGTTTTGTAAGAGAGTATTTCGAGTGGTGATAGATTTGGTGTCATCTGTACCTTGCCGAAGGTGAGATTTTTGGAATTTTGTGGACTTCTCGCTTTGATCGCAAGTCACTTTGGGTAGGAAAAGGGAGTTCAGCCTTCCATACATATTTAATTTTGCATAAATATCAACCATGCTTCCCTCTGTGTAACAGTAAACCAGTCCCATTAGTTTAGTTTAGTTTGGCATATGCTACTTAAGTGAAGAATGCCCTCTTAATGATAAAATGAACCGTATTAGTAGCACTCAGAGGAATTAAAACAAAGGCACCAAATGAAAAACCCTGTGAGAGCGCTACATCGATCTGCATTATTAAAGGTGTGGTATCTCATTTCAATTAATGCATCTCAGTTTCACTGAAAGACTATATCAACCTTGTGAAGCGTAGTGGGTTACTACAGCAAAATAACAAATCTAATTTAATCTAATGGCCTGTAATTTTAAAATGTCAAGGTTCTCTGTATGTGTGTTTAAACTAGAATAACTGATGGTTGAAAGAACATCTGTATAAACAGAGTTATTCTAGCTGCAAAGTTTCATAGAGAGTAATACAGTAATAAAGTCGCATTCAATACCGGTGTAACTCCTAAGGGTGTAGTTATCTCATCACACCTCCTAGCCTTGCCTCATTAATATGCGCTCCTCATTGTTGAGACTTGGTTCAATTAGGGATGGCTTTTCCATAGACTTATATTCCTTAGAAACTTTGCCAGCTGATAAGAATGCTTCCTTTATAGTTGTAATAATAAACAAGTCATGTTTTTCTGTCCTCTATGGTCAGCGCTTGACTTTGCTATTCCCTCTAGATGTGTATAGGCTAAGACCCATCAACTTAAAATGAGTTTGCTACTTTTCTCATATATATGATATATATTCTGATATGATATTCTCAGATATGATATCTGAGATATCATATAGATATGATATACATTTCTCATATATATACACACACATATATATTCCCTTCAAAAAATGCGATTGTTAAGGAGAAATTTGCCAGCCAGAGGGCTTTGGGGGGTGTGTGTGTGTTATTTTCTTTTTTGCTTCTAGCAGAACACTTGCCTCTGTTAGATTTCCATATTGAAGGTGGCAGTTTTGAGTTGGTAACAGTGGTGCTGCGTCCTGGAGAAGCGGTGGGGCCAGGTGTATTTCTGAGTGCTTCTGGATGTGTCACATCGTACAGCAGAATAGGCACACCATTTCTGCACCACTGTCTCTGCGAAAGAGCATGGGGCGTATAAAACCAGGAAAGTGACTCGTGCGAATAAACTTCATTTGACTGCCTTGTGCCAGGAGTCTGGAAACAAGAGTGCGAGAGGGCTGAGGCTTATGTCTCCCACTGCAGAAATGTAACTTCAGGGGAGATGAAGGTAGTTAACTGACAAAATCTTGTCTACTTGGTGAAGGGACTTGATTGGAAAATCTGCTGTGAGGGTCTGGAACTTGAGGAATACACAAGTTTGTTTATACGACCTTCAAAATGTGGAGTGACATGAAGTGGGGTGCCCTGACTTTGAGGAACATAAGAGATAAAGCTCTTTCGATGAAAATTATTGATTAAGCTGATTCACAGATTATATCGGTAACCTGTGTCCCGCAGGAGTGTTTGTATTTCCAAATATGTGTAGACATCTACTTCTCCTTTCCTTTGAAGCTGATTTTAAGGTCCTTGGACGTTGATAGAGTTCCTAGAATGGTGGTGCCTCTAGCTGGGCTGGGACCCTCAGGTGCTACTGCAGTCTTGCTGTTACTTGGCTAGGAATGGATCAAATCCAACAAACATTTTCTTCAGTGAGTAGTTCCAGAGAAGTCAATCTCACTGCCTGTGAGAGTATTTGAATACAACCATGCAGAATGATGCACTAAGCTTTAAGACTGCATGGTTTTATTAATCAATTATTGTAAGAAAGTTGTTGAATTAGCCTCCAAGCAGTGTCCTACAGTTGAAATTTCTCAGTGTTTAGCCTTTCTTTCTTTTTTCTTATTTTTTCTTCTGCTGGAAGAGTGTCTTGCCTATATACTTTACATAATGTATTGGGAATTAATTTATTGAAGTGAGCAAGTGTATTCTCAGACTAGAAGAAACTTAACGTGAATGGCTTAGACAAGTTGTCTGATTTGCAGACAGCTGAAGTTCGGCCATATGCATCCTTCCCACAGTGTCTTCACCACGAGGAGTCAAAAGGTGTGTGGCTGGCTTCTGATCTTAGATGGATGTGAATGCAGAATAACTTCACCATGTCTACAGTGACTGGACTTGGAGTTGAGTTCTTCACTGCCATCTCTACGTCTCCTCCTGGGCAGCATTTAGGGACTGCAGACAGGGCAGATGGGATGCTCTTCATTCTGGCCAAGTTAGTCATTCAGTGGAATGGAAACTCAGTTGATTTAAAGGGGGTAGAAGAACCCACCCAAACTCTCTGACCCTGTCAGACTACCATCTTCTAGAAATTTTTTCCTCTCCCAGCTGCCTGGCAGCCAGCCTCCTGTCCTGTATACATGGACACAATTCCCTTGTCATGAGATCCCTTTAAGCCGTGTTACAAGTAGCGCTTGGCACAGGGGTGAGTATAATCAGAACAACAATACTATTGATAAAGCGATAATGTCAGGAAATGCAGGACTGAGCTGTTAATTGTCTTAAAACTGAATTAATTTCTCCTTTCAGTACTAAAATTTTAAAACAAGTAAAAGATCTGCCCTTAACACCAGAGTCTGGAATGCGGTTATGCAATTAGTGGTGAAGATCAGTTAACGCAGCTATGTAACCTCATTCCACTTGTTCTGCTAGTGTTAACCACATTTTTAATTATTATTTTTTCAAAGGAAAGTATTGGGCCTCTAGAAAGGAAGGTGGAATCTTTTCCCAAGTATGGATGATAAATAGCAGATTGATACAGCAGAATTGTTTTCTAGCTTCTAAAATGTGTTGGCCAATCTGGGAAGTGTTACTCTACCACAGGTTGTGAAAACTGTACTACTTTTTATTTGGAAGAGCTACTGGTCTAAAAGCTTTTCATCCGTGGATGAACACCTCTGTGTATTGGTTCTCTGCAAGCATCCCAACAAGAACAGTTTTGGAACGGTGATGCAGAAAAAGCAAGAGTTATTGGGGTGAAAAGTGTCACTTAAGAGGGCAGCTGCACAGGGGGAAGGTATGAACGTTTTGGCATGCAGACCCTGAAGATCTAAGCTTTCTCTCCTTCTCCTTCCAATATATCGTTTAAAGAAGAAAGTACTGTCTTTCCTTGCCCCACTCAGTCCCTTAGATCACAGTGACGACAACAGCTACTGCGGCACCAATAACACGACGTCAGAACTGATGGCTGAAACTTCTCCCAGCGATGTTAATCACTGCCTTGGGTGGAAGGGCTGCAGCGCGTGTCCTCAGGACAACCTTGTGAGAATGTGGAGAACTACAACACGCCCCAGCTTAAAATGAAAAGGAACCCTGCCTGTTAATGGCCTTTTATTTTATAAACAGCATAAATATACTCCCTGTACCTGGGACAGGGTGGGGAGCGACTGCTGGAAAGGACCTGGGGGGGACCTGTGGGACAACAGGCTGGGCATGAATCTGCAGTGTCCCGGCAGCAGGAGAGGTTAGCCCTTCATGGTTACTCTGGAGCTGGCGGATTGATGGAAGCGGTTGTTTGCTTCTGCTTGGCGCTTGCTAGGTCATGCCTGAAATACTGCTTCCAGTTTCGGGGCCCAGAGCGCGGGAGGGACATTGGTAAGATGGAGGGAGCTGGGCAGGGGCCCCCAGGCTGGGTGGGGCTGGAGGACTGGCCATGAGAGGCTGACAGAGCTGGGCTTCTTCAGGAGAGGTGGCTTTGTGGGGACATGGCAGCAGCCCCAGTACCTGCGGGCAGGTTTTTGAGAGGATGAAGCCGGGCACTTCAGAGGTACGTAGCAGGAGGGCGAGATATTTGTCGTAAACTGAAATAGGGAAGGCTTTGACCTGGCATAAGAAGTTTCTTCACCACAAGGCCAGTTGAGCCTTTGATGCAGGTTGCCCAGAGAGGCTGGGAGATAGCCATCCATGGCAGATTTCATGCCCGACTGGACAAAGCTGGAAACAGCCCGGTCAGACCTGAGCACTGCCCTTGCATGGAGCAGGAGGTTGGACTAGAGACCCTCCGAGGCCCCTACCAACACGAATTATTCTGTGCATCTATGACTTCTTGACAGTGGGTTAGTGAACATCACTTGATTTTCTTTTTAATGCTACTTTATTGGCTGCTTATATTATTGTAGTGCTTAAGAGCCTGTTTATGCGAACAAAATCCTTCTCTACACAAAAGCAAAACTCCTATGGCTTATGGCAGGCATTTTCAGGGTATGCTACTGAGTTTGCTTTCTAGAAACTCCTCAAGGCATCGTAAAACATGTTTGGCTTCCAATCTAACTATTTTTGCTTAATAAGTTTTATTTTAGAAAACTGTAAATATGACTGATTTCCTTGGTTTGGTGAGGGTTTTTTTGTTATTTAATTCATTGTGCGCTACTATAATTGACCAGTAAGGAATTGAAATTATTTCCCTTGCTTTTCGGATCTTGAGAATTTAGATGCCAAGTCCTTAAGGTTTTTGTTTGTGGTGTTAGTTGGTTATAAGCATGCTCTACCGTGATAATCACTCTGCTCAGTTCTAGTATAACTTGCTACTGTTAACTACTTTTTTTATTGTATGTGTGTATTGTATGATTATTGCTAGTAAGTGTTACCTTAGCAGAATGGCTAGCTTAATAATAGAGTTAATAATAGAACTTGCATCCGATGTTAAAATTGACTTAAAATAGTCTAGTGATTTCGTGGTTGCTGAGGAAAGGAGAAAATCTGCTCCGTTTGCCCATTTGAAGAGAAACCTTATTTTGCTGGTTTCTGCTGTTTTGAGGTCTCATGCCTATTATCAAAGACAGCTTGATTTTGGGATCAACTTTGACAAGCTAAGATTTTGAAAAGTAATACTGCTGTGGCTTCTTGGCTCTGGCGTCGCTGTCAGTGATTCACAGAGCACTTCACAGGCTGAGGATCCGTGTGGTGGAGGCAGGGGAAGCAATTCTTTAATTCTGCTTTGTACGGCTGAATGAGTAAGGTAGGAGGGAAATGCTCTTCATTATTCTCTCCTTCACAGAGCTTTCTCCAAGATCCTGGTTCGTGCTGGAAATAAGACAGGGATTTTTGCACTATGTGATCCCGCAGTGAGTTTCAGGGACAGCATGAAAGAAAAAATTCTCCATGATGTCTTTTCCCTATGCTATTCCAACCTCCAAAGTATCTCTACCTCCATCTGACCTTTCCATGGGCTGGAAGAATCCCAGCCCTACGGCTGTCTACAAGCTGTAGGGAAAGGAGCTGTATATACTCTATGTAGTGCAAAAAAAACAGGAGTCCTCATCGTGAGACCGTAAATAATCCCTTATCATTGCCTTTCCTGCAGGTGTTAGTAGATCCCAGTACGGTATTGCAGTCGTGCGCAATCAAGTCTCCGGCTGGATTGGAGTACCATTTAAAAGATAAATTAGGCTGTTACCTGCCTTCTGTTCCTCAGATCATACGTCGCTGTGATTCAGGTTGCCCTCACCAACAGTGAGGGGCTGAAAGCTGTAGAAAGATTAATACAGAAGAGTTCCCAAAATTTATTTTAGATCTGATACGTTCAGCAGAAGCGCAGGTTTTAACATACGGTATTGTCCTATGTCTTACGGCACTGCATCATGTGAAGCCCTTTACACAGGGTGGGACTCTTGGAAGGAGAAGTTGTGAACTGAAGATGAAGGAAAGAATATCTTCCAGTATTGGAACTTTCCGTTTTCAGAGTGGCAGCAAAAAGCTCGAAATGACCTTTCCAATAAAACCAGAAGGCCAAGAAACTCGGATGAATTTGTACTTCAGGAGCAGGCCACAGACTGGCACAAAGTTGTGACCTTTGCTCTGACTTGAGAAGCACGGTCTCGCGTGCGCGTAAGCGGAGGCTGATGCCCGTGAATAACCGATTTCAAGTGGGAGCAGAATGGCTGGAGGGTGGGGGGCTGAGGTCGAAATCTCCTTGTGGTGCTTTGCTTTGCAAGCACCGGTTTCCAGGAAACGCACGGAGCTACGTTATGCTGTCGTATCGCAGCAGAAAGTTGTGGCTGTGGTGGAATTTAGAGGTCTTTCTATGTCGTCTTAAAACAAATGTAACCCCCAAATCCTATCACTTTAGTCTTCAGTTGCCTATAAATATTCTAGGAAATGATGGAACTCATAAGGATAATTATGTAATTTCTTGAATATTAGTGGTGCATGCTGTATACCTGATACGGGTGTATTGGACACTCCCCTCCAACTCTCCCCGGACGAACTCTGGAAATCCTTCATCCAAATGTCTGCTAATCTAGAAAATTCTTAAATAGGAGATTTGTTTTTCTTCAGTCTGCTGTCAGAGAGATGAAGCTTCAGTGTCTGAGGAAAAGCACTGAAGTCTTTCCCCCCATTTTTTTTTTGCATAATTCCTTGTTTTAAGTATTATTAACTGCTTGCCTTTGTTAACAGTATTTCTTGTATTTTCCAATTATTTTTTTCCAACTTGAAAAGGAGCCATGGTGTGTTAGCTGAAGTCTGATACTTGGCAGTAAGCATTTTCTGACCGGGTTTGGGGAAGGGCGGGAGGAATGAGGAGAGGCAGAAGCGACTGCCTGGTGTCTGTCAGACAGGCGTGGGCAGGGATGCGCAGTGTGCCAGGGCATTCAGCGCTGAATCCCTTGGCCCTGCTGCCGTGCGATTGTTGTGATTCGTGTCAGTGGGCTAACTTGCATGTATTGCTTCAACCAAAACAACTCTGGGAATTTTCTTTCAGTCCAGAAGCATGGCTGTAAATATGTAATCTAAACAGAAAAAGAATGACAGCGACTGTGTAAGCGTGTTTTCTGTTTGTCGTTTTCCTGATTCTGCTTAATTCCGTTTTTAAACTGGTGGTTTGGAAAAAGGAAAGTCCCGATTTGGAGGCGTGCATGTGCGGTGTCTGTCTTCTGACAGTGTTTGGATCGATTAAAGATAGCCAAGAAAATAAACTGTTTTCCAGAAAAATTACGCTGGCAGGAAAAAGGTGTCAGAGTCAGTGAGTCATAAAGGTGACTCTCTCCTGAGTTGAAAGAAATGATCTAAAAGCTTAGCCTAACATCCTACCCCTCCCAAAACCAGTTTTTATTTCGACAAGAGGGCCTTCAGTTTTGGAATAACATGAAAAAACTCATAAATCAACAAAGTTCAAGCAACTTAAATGATCCTTTATTAGAAACAGCTTGCCTTCTCTAAAGAGAAGCAAAAATACCCTCAAAACATTTTAATTATGAACATGCAGCTCTTCAGTCTTGCTGGGGCCTTATTTTCTCCTTCCCTCGGATCAGTGCCACTCTACCCGTGTCGCTCCTCTGCCGAGGGTGCTGGGCTGATGGGTGCTTTCTGTCAAGGTGGGTACTTCTGCCCGCTGGAGAGACGGGCTGTAGGCAGCGTTACGCTGTTCTCTCGGGGTGGCTGCTTCCAAAAGCGGAGGTGGCGGCTGTTGCGTGGTGGTTCCAGCGCCGGCGGCCGTTGCGTTGCGGTTCCTGGCATCCAGAGCCTCTTAGATTGGCACAGCACAGCTGAGGGTGTAGATATTCCCTGTGGGGAGATGAGTGTAAAGGGAGCAGGGTGTTAAAAATAAAGCCGGCGAAGCTGCAAAGTAATTTCACCTCCCTCGCTTATCTTTCGATGATTATTTTCTCCCCAGTTAGATTTCCAGAGGTTCGCTTAGTATGGGTGCTCTTCAAAGACGAACATCAAACTGGATTTATTCCAGCCTCACATACGAAGGATGCACGGCAGTCGGTGCTAGAGCCTTCTCAGAGTATCCTAAACAAAAAGATGCATACTTTCATTTAAAAATGCATCTCAGTAATAAATGCTTTGCTACTTCATTCCTTTCCCTCATTTTGCTTTTTGTGAGTAGCTTCAGGGGAGAAAGTAAGCAAAGCTGTTGTAGATAGCTGTGGGATAACTTAATGAAAATTCACAGGGGTAACTCTGAGGTGACATTCCAGTGAGATTTAAGAGAAAACTTGTCTACCAGTGCTTGTGGGATTTTACCCATTAATTTCCATTCGATGTAGTTTGCTAGTGTCTCTGATGTAGCACTGCCGAATAATAGTTTTAATTCTTTACTTTTTTATTTTTGGATTTCAACCAAGACTCTTGAGTGCATATTCTGGTTATAGGCAGATCTGGCATTTGTGGTTTTTCTGTCCCCCTCAATATTTGTTGTTTTTTGCTGTGCAGCGCTTAATTCTCCAGTGCCATAGTGGGTTTTCTTTTTCATTTTGGAATTGTGTGGAGAAAACTCGCATTTCGGCTTCCCACGTTAAGGGCCTTGAAATCAATAGATCAAAGCCAGAGCAGGCTTCTTGGAAGTGGTACAGTCTCAAACTGTGTTGAAAGCTTTTGTTTTCTGCCTTTTTCCTGTCTCTTGGTATCTCCCAAGAGAAGGAAGAGCCTAAGGGGGATCTCTGCGTAGGGAAAGGGGAGTACCCTGTCACTGTATGCTTGGGGTACAGGGCTACACGACTAGGAGGAGCTGACTTCCAGAAGTAGCAGTGGTGGCAGCAGCCTTTGTACAGGATGGGGAGCTCCAATTTGGAGCATCAGAGTTTCCTGCAGCTTGATCTGGGCTCCAGTGCTCCCAGGAAATAGGTGCTGTTGGAAAAAGTGCTAGTGGAGAAGGGGCTGTCAGTGTTCGCTATGGGCAGTGAGCATTTTCCAATGTGCGCAACCTTAGCCAGGTTGAGGTTTTCTTTTAGGACTGAGAGGCAGAAGGTGGGCATCTCATAGACCAACAAGTATGGAGAGAGCATAATATAAGGTCCTATTTTTGTATTTGGTCAGCAGAGAGAGGGCTTTAGATTTAGAACTGCAGCTGCGTGCAAGGTATAAGTGGTTGGTGAAGCAAATGTGATAGAGTCAACAAAGTTGAGATGCCTGTGCGTGTCAACAACTCTTGCTGGTACTCCATGTTTACTTCAAGTATGAAGAAAAGCTTTCATGTCTTCAACAAAAAGCAGGTTAGAAAAATGGCTCTTCTACAATGTAAAAAGCTTCTGGCAAGGGGAGAAGGTGACTCCAACTGTGTACGCTTGTGTCCTGTGTTGTCTGGAGGTGTATCATAGCAGATTTCCTTAGGACAATGGCATGAGATGAAAAGAGCTGCTGTCTGACAATTCCTCCACAACCAATGGCATTAATGGATTGCCATGAATGTGTCTTGTAAACAACTGAGCCTGAAGCAGTGTGTTTTGGCCTGTGCACTTGTCCTGTTCCTCAGAGCTGTGAGTTCTTCCTGCCAGAGGTCTAATGAGGCTGTTGGAGGGGAGGAGCACATTTGAGTATTTCTAGAGTGTAGTAACTATAGCTCTTTCACTCCCAGTGCAGTGACAGATTATTTGGCCTAATACAACTGGGAGAATTATGACTTTGTTCTTGCTAATAAAGCAGAATGCTTCTTTCTTCCTCATCAATAGCCCATCAGACTTCAAAACTGACTTGTGATTGACTAGAGGGCTCTGGGCCACTTCACTTGCCGTTTGCATGGGCAAGGTTGTGGGGTTTTGTTGTCTGTAAATGACTGCCCAGTGATCCATCTGTTAGTACAGAGCAGTATAGGTGACAAAAAGCAGTCGAGGCATCTGTCATGTGGATGCTGCCAGCTGTCTGAATCCTATGTGCCCTAAGTGCTTTAAATATCTTTATGTAGGAGAATGGCCACTACAAGCTCACTTATGTAATCTATGCATAGTTGGTCATTCATCCTCCTTGTATCTTAATATGTTCTGGTGCATATAGCTTCAAGGTTTTTCTTCTAATCTTGTTCCTGGGTTTCTGCATGGGTGCTTCTTTTTAGCAGTGTCTGAAGGTCTGATAAAGCTGCATTGCCACTTCAAGCACAGGAACCAGAGTATATTACTTAGGTAAGAAATGCAGTATCTCTTATTTCCTGTGCTATAAGTTGGAGGTCAACCAAGTGGGTAAAGTCTTAGCTCAGAGCAACTGCTGTGCCTTGACCTTCTGATTAAGTCATTTGAAATTACCTTATACCATCTCACTATTTGGACAAGCCAGTCTAAATATGATGCAGAGAAACAAAAGTTTAAGAAACTTGGTTGAGAGAAGGGAAGAGATGAGGAGTATCAGAGTCTGGATAGAGAGCATCATAGAATCATTTAGGTTGGAAAAGACCTTTTAAGTCCATCAAGTCTAGTCATTAAGCTAGCACTGCCAAGTCTACCACTAAACCATGTCCCTAAGTACCATGTCTACATGTCTTCTAAATGCTTCCAGGGATGGTGACTCAACCACCTCCCTGGGCAGCCTGTTCCAATGCTTGACAACACTTTCAGCAAAGAAAATTTTCCTAATATCCAATCTAAACCTCCCCTGGTGCAACTTGAGGCTGCTTCCTTTCATCCTATGGTTTGCTACGTGAGAGAAGAGACCAACACCCACCTTGCTACCATCTCCTTTCAGGGAGCTGTAGGGAGCAATAAGGTCTCCCCTCAGCCTCCTCTTCTCCAGACTAAACA
>NW_010512527.1:29039-45456 GCF_000687285.1 Phaethon lepturus | reverse complement strand
CTTGGCCCCCCTATTTCTGGTACAAGCCAATGGAGCATAAGGATGTTACTGGCCTTCTTGACCACCTGGGCACACTGTTGGCTCATACTCAGCCAGCTGTTGACCGCCAGCCACAGGTCCTTCTCTGCGGGGCAGCTTTCCAGCCACTCTTCCCCAAGCCTGTAGCGTTGCCTGGGGTTGTTGTGACTCAAGTGTGGGACCCAGTCCCAAGGGACTCTGTCAACCGGTCTCCTAAACAGGCCGAAGTCTGTCCCCTGGAAGTCCAAGGTAGCAGTTCTGTTGACGTCCCCTTCTTACTTGCCCAAGAATCTCAAACTATCATTTTGTGATCACTATGCCCATCAAGAGAATGCTTTGTTGAACCTCATATAGCTGGCCTTGGCCCATCGATCCAGCCTGGCCAGATCTTTCTGTAAAACTTTCCTGCCCTTGAGCAGATCAACACTCCTGCCCAAGCATATCAGTATTAAAGACGAAGGCAAAGAAAGCATTAAATACCTCAGCCTTTTTCTCATCCTTTGTCACTATGTTTTGCCCCGCATCCAATAAAGGATGGAGATTCTCCTTAGCTCTCCTTTTGTGGCTAATGCATTTATAGAAGCATTTTTTATTGTCTTTTACCGCAGTAGCCAGACTAAGTTCTGGTTGGGCTTTGGCCCTTCTAATTTTCTCCCTGCATAACCTCATGACATCCTGAGTTGCCTGCCCCCTCCAAAGGTCATAAACTCTCCTTTTTTTTCCTGAGTTCCAACCAAAGCGCTCTCTTTAGCCAGGCCCATCTTCTTCCCTGCCAGTTCATCTTTCAGCACATGGGGACTGCCTGCTCCTGTGCCTTTAAGATTTCCTTCTTGAAGAATGTCCAGCCTTCCTGGACTCCTTTGCCCTTCAGGACTGCCTCCCAAGGGACTCTGTCAACTGGTCTCCTAAACAGGCCGAAGTCTGTCCCCTGGAAGTCCGAGGTAGCAGTTCTGTTGATGTCCCCTTCTTACTTGCCCAAGAATCTCAAACTATCATTTTGTGATCACTATGCCCATCAAGAGAATGCTTTGTTGAACCTCATATAGCTGGCCTTGGCCCATCGATCCAGCCTGGCCAGATCTTTCTGTAAAACTTTCCTGCCCTTGAGCAGATCAACACTCCTGCCCAAGCATATCAGTATTAAAGACGAAGGCAAAGAAAGCATTAAATACCTCAGCCTTTTTCTCATCCTTTGTCACTATGTTTTGCCCCGCATCCAATAAAGGATGGAGATTCTCCTTAGCTCTCCTTTTGTGGCTAATGCATTTATAGAAGCATTTTTTATTGTCTTTTACCGCAGTAGCCAGACTAAGTTCTGGTTGGGCTTTGGCCCTTCTAATTTTCTCCCTGCATAACCTCATGACATCCTGAGTTGCCTGCCCCCTCCAAAGGTCATAAACTCTCCTTTTTTTTCCTGAGTTCCAACCAAAGCGCTCTCTTTAGCCAGGCCCATCTTCTTCCCTGCCAGTTCATCTTTCAGCACATGGGGACCGCCTGCTCCTGTGCCTTTAAGATTTCCTTCTTGAAGAATGTCCAGCCTTCCTGGACTCCTTTGCCCTTCAGGACTGCCTCCCAAGGGACTCTGTCAACTGGTCTCCTAAACAGGCCGAAGTCTGTCCCCTGGAAGTCCAAGGTAGCAGTTCTGTTGACGTCCCCTTCTTACTTGCCCAAGAATCTCAAACTATCATTTTGTGATCACTATGCCCATCAAGAGAACGCACCCTGAAGCATAGGTGCTTCAGGCAATATAAGCTAGATCAGGCATTTCTAATCCACTTAAAGTTTTGGAAAAAAAATTTTTTTTTTCCCCCTCTGGGGTGTCGTGGTTGGAGTCAGCGTCATGATGCAGGGGAGATGCAGCTCCTTCTACTGGAAATGTATGACAGCAATTCTGCCTTCAGTCAGCTGCTCAGCAGAGCCTAGTAGAGCTTCTCTGGTACATTGTTTCTGTGAAGTCTTTCTTCACCAGTTCTGTGCTAGCATTTGATATCCCTTTCCACCTCAGTGGGAAGTGAGAAGCACTGAGTACAGATAGGTACTGACTTACTGCATCTTCCATTTGGAAGAGACTTGGGTCAAATTCATTCTGGAGTTACACTGCTGTGTTTCTGAAGAGAACTGTTGCTTCTTTCCTTTGCTGCTTCTGTCTTCCTCCTTCATACTCCCATTTTTAAGGTAGAAGGTGGTGGTGGTGGCAGATGTTAGTGAAACTGTGGTGTTGACTCCTGCTCTTTGCTTTGAGGTTGGGCTGAACATACTGCTTTCCAGCTCTAGGTAGTTGTTCCTCTAGTCAATTTGAGCAGCATTTCATCCTGACAGCTGTTTTGCTGACAGTATTCCCAGTTAGATTATTCATTGGGATTAAGGGCTTTCTGTGCCAGAACTCTTTGCTGGGAGTGTGCTGTCATTTGGCAGACCCATTAAACCAGTAATTCTACAGTGCTTAAAATTTTTAATTTGCCCTGCATCCTTCATATTTGGAGTTCCAGCTTAATTGCAATGGGCAAAAAGTAAAGACTTACCATAAATACTTCCCTTTTTCTACCTTTTTCCCTCCCCTGCAATATTTTTCAAGCCAAAACCTTAAAAGCCAGACTTTGCTCAGCTTTGCTTGTTCTTGGGGTGCCACAGGTACCATGTGTGTGCTTGGGACTCTGCATACAACTTGTTCCTTGAACACTTAGTGAAGGCAGTAACCAACAAGAAGGTCTCTTTCAGCCTGTGTTTGTATTCTTCACTCCATGAAGATGATTATTGCAGTTTCCAAATTTGGTCCTGTGTAGCACAGTCTTGGGAAGAGTGTTCTTGTAATGGTGGTGATGTTGGCAGTGGTGCCAGCGCCTTCTGCCAGTGCTGGTGTTGTCCTCTCTTGTGGAGGTTGCAACAGTGGTTCTTGTCAGCACAGTTGGGCTGGGTGTAGGTAGAGGACAGTGCTTTCTGATGTAGGGACACTTGGTGCTTGAATGGCCATTCTTTTTGCTTCTCTGCTGCTTGGCAGTCATCTGGAAGTAACTTGTGTCTTATGGTTTGGTAGCTCCAGTTTTAAGCTAATGCATGAGCATTCCTCCTGTAACTGAAATGAAGAATCAGTTCTATTTTGGATCTGTAGCTTAGTTTGTCCTGGCACTGATCCGGGCTGGATGAAGAGGCTTTGTTTCCTTACACAGGGTGTTTTGCTGCCGATAAGGAGGTAAAGGAAGAACTCTGGGGTGCGTGCTGTTACCACATCTGTTTCTTTTCTAATACATTTCTCACTGGCCTTGGGTCTCGTGCATGATGGAGAGATTGTTAAGCATATGTATTGGTCTCTCATGGTCTGCATCTGACTTCAGCTCCAGTGACACCTATTCACACATTGTGTCTGTAATGTTCAGTGCAATTCTAGAAAGAATTGTGATAACCCCTTAATTTTTATCATATCCATACCCTTCCCCTAGTCTCATCAATTTGTTCTGATTTATCCTGCTGCCAGAGCACACTGAATGAATTTGATCTGCTTCTGGTGAGCAGCTCTCTCGTGGGCTAGCCATGGGTGTGAAAGGAGAAAGACAAAGGTGGCTTTCGTTATTAGAAAGAAGAAAGCCATAAATAGAAGGGCAAAAGAACGGACATCCCTTTCAACAGGAGATAAATTTCCAATATGCTGTTCAGCTGATATGTGCTGTATTTTTGGACTTAACTGACTTAGACCTAAGATGGTGCCAATTTCAGATACCAGCCCTTTTTATATTTGGAAAATATTTGGAAATGTAGGTATGTGTTTGTGAATATGATCTGACGCAACAGAATTCTGTCTCTAGAATGAGAGAATAATATTAAAGCCTATTAAAAAAAAGTCCTGCTACCATGTCTGTAATCAAAAGGCTCATCTTTCTGAAGTTGACTTCAAGACTGTAAAAACTGAGTTGCTTTTTTAAATTTCCTCAGCAGAAAGATTTACTAAATACTGAGAAATTGATTTTTTTTAAAGTTTTTTCTTAAATGACAGATGCAATTTACATGTCCAGCTTTTGCTCAAAGACCAAAGAATCAAGCTCAGTGGGAGTAGAATGTGGCTTTCTAGGTTTTGGTTTTTGCAATTAAAGTAAAAACTGATAGCCCTGCCCTACAAACCCAAAGCCCATTGGTGCCCAAAAACCCACCAGCTTGCTTCCATTTTCATTTTTATAAAGTAGTCTATAGATTCCTATGTAATACATCTATTGCCTGGAGTTTGACAGCCGTTGACAGTGGCCCAGACTTGAGTCAAGATTCTAGCTTGAGATGACTCTTTATTCAGTCCCTGATGAGCGCGTGTCTTGAAAGACCATGTTTTTTTCATTTCCATCATTGGTGATGGCTTCTTGTTTTCTTACTGAGTCCAGATGTCCACTAGCTTTGTTCTCTAGCACTCTGATTTTTAGGGTAAGTTTTGTAACTTGATCGAGTGACTCCTCCTGGTTTCTTGGTGGTTGTTGCTGTTACCATAAGATTATATACTTAATTTTTTACAAGAAACTTCTAATACTGCCTTAGAAATTTAGCATGCTATGAGTAACTTGGCCTTAGTTAGTTTGCTCTGTTTTGTTGTGCCTTTAAGTTAGGGTGACAGAGATTAATTCCATAACGCAAATGTGAAAAGAAATTATTTGCATTTTTCAATGCATTGATTTATTTAATCTATTATGATGGCTTCTAATACCATACAGATCAGTTGGTATAATATTGCAGAGGGCTGAGGGAGCCTCAGTGTATTCCTCTGAGAATACCTGATTTTCTACAGCCGTAGAGCTTTCATGTATACAGCACCAGAAAATCCAGCTTCATACCCTCATGAGCAGCAGAGCTTGTGAGAAGACAAGCAGATACTAATGCAAATGATAATTGCTTGTATACATAGAATATCTCTGCGATGCATGGGCTACTGCTGGAATTTTAGCCTCCACTAAAGCCCAGCTAAGCTATTTGACTTCAGGACAGCACGTGAAAGCTTCTTCCATTGGACTTTTTTTTTTTCTTACTGTTTTTTACTTGAGCGTATACTTTGTCTGACTGTTCGCTCTTTTGGCATTTGATCTACTTGCAGCATTTGTTGCATTGAATTGCATGTACAGACTTAAAAACATTAAATTACCAGGAGGTGTGCTGTGTTCTTTCTGGGGAAATAGATAGGTTTTTACTTTACTGATCTAGTGCCTAGCATCTTCGAACCTGATCTCTCTGAAGACTACTAAATAAAGTGAAATAAGAGTTATCTGAACAATTACATGTGTTAGTTCCTGTCTTCAGTCTTGGAGAAGGTGATGAAATTTGCAAGGTCAGCCCTGCAAAATAATACAATAGTGTTGCCTCTGCAAGCTCAATTCTCCGTCATGGGCATGCATATTAAACACGTGGTCACTGCTGTGTTTCTTCTGAGTATCTCTTTAGTGCACAGAGTGAATAGCACAGCTCGTAATGAACAGCTATTCAGTGTTTCACTTTCTCCTTACTGTTCAACATGCAGTCCTATGCCATGTTTATTATGTGCTATTCAAACCAAATCCCGAGGACAGAATTACTTTCTCAGCCTTTTTTGTGGTGCTCATCACTAAAGTATCTTTGCAAAAAAAGTTCTTTGCAAACATGAATCTTGTTTCATGCCACCACTGTAAGTACCAGGACTGTGGTATGGAGAAAATAGATTCAAGACCCGTATGCTAATTTGAGACTCTTAAGACCTTGTATTCTTTGCTGTGTACTTAGCATTCTGTAGCACTATAGAGGCACAGATATGGCTCTCTACCGTGTGCTGGGATGCCAGGCAGTCATAGCAAATGAGCAACGCGTGACTAGTAATCGGCTATCGAAAGCTTGATATAAATGACTTGTAACACAACTGAGTACAGTGGCGCAAACTGGGAGAGTATTCAAATCTCGGAGCAAGCCATGTGGCTGGCTGAAATGTAAGATCATCTCTTCAGCTCCCTGCAATTCTTTCCTACTTTTGCTGCCTAAATACAAATTATCCAGGCAAGGAAATGTCATTGTTCTTTCCTGAACTGTGTCTCTCTAAGGCGTTCAATCTCAATCTCCTGTGATATGAGCGACCTAATAAATTTTTCTTGTTTTAATACCAGTTCTTTTTTCTTGATCATTCTTGGGCTGTTTCCTTTTCTCCTGTCTTCTCATTTCCATCACTGTCATACCTCACTGGACTGTGTGCTTTAAAGTTGGCACCAGCCTAAATGAGAGAGCAGTGTGGGTGCTTGTTGAGTCACAAGATTTGCGACCGTATGCCACCCTTACCTGTTCTAACAGGAAAGAAGCAGGGCTTAAATGCCCTTAGCTAGGAAACTTTTTTTATCCTACCAGGATATAGTCCTAGTGATTTATTTCCCTTGCTAATAGGTCATAAATTGCTGTAATTATTAGTACTCTTCTGACTAGCGTTGCAGACATTCTATCTTCACCTCCCTGGGTAAAGCCCAGGTAAAGACCTTGCCCAGCATGAATTTTCTGGATTACTGGACACATTTCAACTGGAATATAGCATTTATCATGTTTATGATCACTTTTTGGAAATAAGTTGTGATGAATTAGGAGCCCATACGTTGGGAATTTTTAAATGGCCTGTGGTAGGAGGGAGGGCTGGGCAGGCTAGTGAGGAACATCTGTCCTGTTGTGTGGAGTCGTCTATTCCTTGGTATTCAGGTTGTCTGAATTCTTTGGCTCAAATTCAGCATGTGAAGGTTAATAGATCAAAATTTGTCTGTCATAAAGGCTGTGAAAGCTTACTCTGTCAGTTTGTCTTGGTAGTGGATCTACTTACTGTAATTATGCTATTCTAAATCTGCTTTATCTCAATAACATCTTCACTAACTTCTGTAATCAGAATGAAAAGTGAAACTGAAATGATTAATACCCACTATGCTCACTAACTTTTTTTATACTATACAATAGCACTCATTTGTGACTCTAAAATATCTTGGGGCAGATTTGAAGTAGGGATCTATTTTTTTTCTAGTTGACAAATCTACAAATTTCATCTTTTGACCAAACTACAAGGTGTAAAAACTGCCCAAGATTGTTAGGTAAATTTATGTACCTAATATACACCATAGATGTGTGTCATCTTTTCTGTAATGGTGGAAGCAGAAATTAAAGAATTTCTCTGTAATAAAGGATCCATAATAAACTTGACTAGGAATCATAGTAAATTTTACTTCATCTTAGTAATCAATAAATCAGTTCAGTATTATGGAAGTAGGAAGACTTAGTCCAAATGGTATGTCTGGTGTGACTGACAATACAACATTTTGAACTTAGTGTGCTAAATGTTCACAGGTAGTGGACATTCAACAAAATAAAGGATTCTTAGGGGAATATTGTGCAGGACCTGGGATCAACCTAAACCAGTGTAGTTGGCTTTTTTACTACTTTTGTCCCCATAGTCCTTCTTTGGGCATGTACAAGTCAGTGCAGTTGCAGGGATAGCACTATCTCAATGTACAACTCTTCAATTGTAAAATATGTAAAAGTATTTTTGAAGCAAACTATTGATAAGCTCAGGTCCTACTAGCTGGTGATTCTTCGTAGTACTGGGAGGTCTAAAGAGAAGGTGTGTTTCAAGTGTGCACACAGGCACACCAACCATGCATTTAAAGTGATGTTACGTTTCCCTGGAGCTAATTCTTGGAAGGCTGTGGGGACAGCGAAGTGATACGATCAGATAGGAGGTTCTGTCTTGCCTCAGAATCACTCTTGCCTTGGAGACCCTTCAGGATTTAAAAAAAATTTGGCTCTTTCCAAAGTACTTGATGACTCTTTAATTGTTATGATAGAAGGTTGGGTTTTGTATCTGCTTTTGTGCTGTGACTGTACATGAGCTGGCTTATCTCAAATAAAAGCTTCAGGTAATTGGAAAACAATATATTTGAGTTAAGTTTTAGGATGCCGTTGTAAGACTTCTATTACCATTTTCGTAAGATAAGTGTTGATCAGAAAGGAAACCTTATCTGTCTCGCTTTGAAGCACAAGGTCTACATCATACGAGTCTCTTCTGGTATGTTGGCATGAAGTCATCACTTAGAACAATAGTTGCACTATGACAGCAAGCAGAAGTAGAGGGTAGACTCCCAAATGGGGACAGAAGTAAGCAGAATAAAAGTTTTGGCTGGAACCCTGGGAAAATGCTTGCAGCTAGTGTCTCTTGTGGAAATGAGGAGAAACTTGAGATTTTAGCACAAGGTAGCTTTGTGTGGGTTGCTGTTGATGGCAGAGAGAGTGTGGAAAGCTGCATGGCAGACACTTGATAACCAGGCAAAATACCTTTTGATGTTAAATCCTGTAGGTCCAGGTGGTTTCTGAAAAGCTGAGAATACACCCTTTTTTGCAAAGTAGCTGACCTTGAAGTAAGGGGAGGAGCTGGCATAAATGAAGCTACCCAAAAGATGCTTAAGCAAGAGATTTTTTTGAAGCTAGAGTGTGCTGGTTGCACTAACTTGATCCAGACATTATCTTGTGCGGGCTTTAGAAGAAGCCCCAAGTACAGTAAAGAAGGTAGTTGTATCCTGCTGGCAAGAATGTCGTCATAACTGAAGCTTAATTTTATTTTTTCTATTCCTTCATATGTGTGAGCACCATCAGTTTCCCATCTCTGAAAATCAGCCTTTCTACTCTCTAAAGGGTCTCACAGCATTTACCTGAAAGTGTTACAACTCTTATAATTCCTGTTGTGGTTTTGTTTAATGTGGTATTAGAACAACATCAAGCATTTGGAATAAAAGATAGTGTTTGTTGGTATCTTCTACTGTATGATCATTCAGTTTACCCATTAGATGTTACCAAGGACCCAATTTCTAAATAAAAATACGGACTGGGGAGGAAGTAAACAATTCTGCATATTCAGTTCCTGTGGAGATTTTTGTGACTGCCAGCATGAGGAGCATCACTGTCTTTATTTCAGGGGAAAATGAGTTTCAACATGACAATGTTATGACCTATTCAGTTGAAGTTCCGTTTACAAATGTTCACATGCAGTTATGAGTCAAATCAGGATGACACACAGACAGAAGTAGGGTTTTGATTGCAGTCTTCAATGGGCTTTTATTCCATCTGTCATATAAGCAATGTTGAATATATGTAGGTACGGGACACCTGACCTTTTCGTCCCACCCTCTTAGATTCAGTTAGCGGATCAAGGTTAGAGGACTGAAGATGGTGACCAGCTTCGCACAGCTGGAGGAAACTCATGCCACCAGTTCTAGGCAGGCCCTTAGCTCTAGACCAAACACCACCCATCTCTGACGGCTGACCTCAGAGTAGGCTTTGCTATGAGGTGAGGCTCTCTGAGCACAGCATCCTTTTCCATCATACTTGTCTGGAATGCTGGGAAATAGCTTGTTTGTGGATTTGCTTTTTCAGTTGTGAGGGTTTAACTTGCTACAGCACAGACCTCATCATTGCTGAACCTGGGGCCATGCTCACCTTCTGATGTGGACATCTGCCAGGCTTCTGACCTAACTGGGCTTTTAAAAGGTTCCCAGCTTCTATTGTTGCACAGCACTTTTAAGAGCCTTGATGCTTCAATAGGGTTCAGGGTCTGCTGTTTGTAGCTCTTCTACCCAAGCCATTGAGCCCCTGTGGCAGTAATTTTTCCCCTTATTTTTCTCCTGTTGTTTTCATGCTGTTGGTTTCTTGGCCTTGCAGCTGTACAGTGTTACTGAGCAGATTCCCTTGGGAGATGACTCTCCCTGCCTTGAGAGTTCCCCCTCTTTTTCTCCTTTTCCTTATCTCTTACTTTGTAGATTTTTAGCTTATATTAAAGAAAAACAAGAGCTAGTGCACAGCAAAGTAGAGGAGTCATTTGAATACTTAATAACTATTATCCAGTGGTATAAACACAAAATAAACACACAGAATATTAACAGCTAATCAGTATGAAACACTTGTACCTAATCGATATTCTCCAATCAGCACTAATAGCATCATATATGGGAACAACTGGACTCCTCTAGCTGGGCAGCTCTGTGGGTAAATGGGCATTGGCTCCAGCTGGACCGAGGATGGACCTTTTTGAATGTGGAGGTCAGAAACAAGACAGAGTAGTGTTAGCCAGCTTTGCTGCCTAGGAAATGTTCCATAACAATGGTGATGTGTGAGTGCCTTCACAGAAGCACCTTGCCTGTCAAGTTTGGTGTGCTGTATCCCGTTCCTCAGGTAAGACAGTGTGCTGGTCTGTTAGTAGACTCATCCAGCTGTATCACTGATGCCACTTAACAGGGAATACTCTAGAAGGGGAAGGCTGTATCGAGAGCACAGCTTGACTGATGCCTGTGGCCATCTTTAAACATGCCATTCCTATTCTAAAATATACACTGAAACCAAATATCCCTGATGCCACCAACTGCTCCCGGAATTCCCTCCTCCTCCTGCTCCCCTGAGATCCAGATGCCCTCCCTCCTGTCTCACTGAAAATCTTTATTGGCCTCAAAGACGACTAACCCGGTGTCAGCCACTCTTCCCAGCCATGAGACTTGCAATGTTTCCCCTCTAAGTGCTGCACAGTCCCCACTCTGCTAGCAGAAGGGTGCCATGGAGATGGCTAGCTGTCTCGGGTACCTTTCTAGCCCAGCCAAGACCTGTTCTAGTGATGAGCTGACCCACTCAGATGCTGGGCAGGCTGTGCAACAGCCTTTAGGTAGGGCTTTATCATTGAAAAAGTGTCAACTGGAAACCTAGTAAATCAAAATATGCCAGAATGTGGATTTAATGTTTGATTTCATAGCAACTGTTATGGGGTAGATGGTACCACTGCCATAACTCAATCCAACAAGGAGGGAGTATGGTAGACATGATTCTTGAGCAAGCCTTTAGCTTTCTTAGGGGCAATGGGCTTGAAGAAAGGGTATACACATTTTTATCTCCCAAGTGTCATTGTATTAAGCCAGAAAAATGGTATGTCCTTGCTGTCATCAGAGCTACAGGGGCATGGCAGTGCTGTGGTGGCTGTCTGGTTAAAAGCGGGGTGGCTGCTCTTAAACGTGCCATCAAGTGATGCTTCACCCCAGCCTCCCAGCACCTCAGGATAACCTCAGACTGCAGCTGCGGTGCTCGGCTCTGCTGCAGGACTTCCCGGATGCTCCAAGGGCCAGAAGTGGGTTCTTGTGGTGGTTCTGTTTAGTTCAAAGATGAGGAAAAATCGGCTGTCTGGGAGGGGAAAAAAAAGGCAAACAAAAAAACCCATAAACAAACCCAGAACTAAAAGGACTGCGGGATGATGATTGATATACACAGATTTTAAGGAAAAGGTAGTTTGTGAAGTACAGCTTTGTCTTCACAAGTATGTTCTTTCAGAGAAGCTAAAAATAGCTCCATCCTTTTTTGTACATCAGTCATTTAGAAGCAATATATGTTCAGGAACTCAAATTTTGCAATGAAGTGAGCTCCTGTAATGTGCTTGGCAGATGCCAGGCAGATGCTCTGCTGGGTCAGGGCATTCTGGAATTCTTCAGTTTGGAGTATTTTTTTTCCCATTTTCTTAATTCTGCCCCTGCCGCCCTTCCTAGAAGCTGTGTTTGTGTGTGGCTTTCAAGTTGTGTTTGCATGTGGCTTTTTAAAAATTTTTTTATTTTTTCCCTTTCCCTTTAATTTTTTCCCCTTTAAGGGGCAGTTATGAAACTCTTAGAGTTTCTGGGTGTTCTTATTTGCAGTTGATTGTGTGTGGTTTATTTTCATCGCCAAATAGGAAAGAAAGTTAAGTCTCTTATAGTACTCTGCCTAAACTTACTGCAGAAAAAAACCCAGTTTTTTTTGTCTTTAAGTTCATATGGGTAAAATAAAAGTATCTCAGATTTCATTTGTTTGCCCGTTGCTTGGTGGCATGTATATATATTCATTAAACTGTCTCGGCAGTCCCGGGGAGGGCAGCCGAGGTAGTCCTGCCTTGCGCCAAGTCCAGTGGCGTGCTCTTGTTGTGACATTGCTTACAGCTGCTGGGCTGAACTCTCCCAATTACTTGTGGAATTAATCTGGTAGCAAAGGGCATTGTTTGTAGTTTGCCAGGGAGGTCTTCAAAATAGTTCAGGTTGGGAGCTTCTGTCATTTTTTTTTTCTCTCCTCTATCCTTAAGCATTTGCAGCAAGTCCAAATGGCTTCTTACTTCTGGACAAATTTAGGCACTGCTATCATGTTGCGTGTAGCATGCAGTAGAACCAGGAACAAATGTCTGTACAACGATACATTTGGTACCATTTGATCTAAGGAATGCCACACTCCACCCCCATCCCCAATTTTTTTCGCCATTTCTAATCCCCTCACTCCTCTGGAGCCTTCCTAGTGGTTTAAAATTCTGCTAGCTTTTAAGAACAACAAAATCATCCGTATGTTCTACCGAAAGACTGAGATAATGAAAACTCTCTCTTTGCAGAGCATAACGTTAAAGCCTTTATTACAAAAAAAAAAAAAACCAACTCCTTCAGAAATTCCAAAAGCCTTATAAAAGGTTATAAAACCGTCGTTTGGAGCAAAGCGGTGTTCTTAGCGGGCATGTGTGTCGAGCCTGTGATGCGAAGAGCCACTGTGAAACTGCAGTTCCTTAAACCTTGCTGCACTGTGCTGGCTTGCTTTCTTGTGGGATGTCGAAAGCTTTCATGGCTCTGCAGTTCCGCCCTCCGTGGCTGATGCTGTGATCCTTCTGCTTTCTAACTCTTGTTACTTAAGCAAGGGGGCAACGAAAGCTCTTGTTCACAGATTTACTGTCCAAAATATTAATTTTAGCAAGGGGTCTCTCTGGGGGGGTTTGGGGTTTTTTTTGTGTGTGTGTTTTTTTTTTTCTTCCCCTGTCTCCCGACTGCGCAGTACTAGCAATGTATTGGAAGTGTTTTTAACTTATGGCCGTAGGAAATACAGGTGTTAGCTGTCTCTCGCAAGAATTGTCACTGATTACTTTAGAAATTAGTAGTAGACTGATTTAAAAAGTGTGGTTTTTCCACTCAGCTTTACATGGCTTATCAATAAGGCGGTATTCCCAGCAACCAAATTGCACTGTACTTTTTGAAACCAGAATGATAAGGCATTTGCATTATTAATGGAGGTTGGATGGGCTTTGGGACAGCCATGTTGCTGCTGAATTTTTCTGCTTTTTTAACACTGAAGGTTGCTAGATTTATTAAGCAGATGCTACTTGGCAACCTTGCTCTTGGCATTGACCCCTGCTGTACAGGTCAGCATTGCAGCAGCAAGGTGGTGATGAAGCTCACGTGTGGCACCTGTGGGCAATGCAGAGTCCCTGGCCTTGCTGGTCGCCTCACGCCGATTACGGTGACTTCTCTTCTGTATGACGGTGACCAAAGATGTAGCAGTAAGCCGGCAGCAGGTAGAGGGTGGTCGCATTTGAAAAGTAGGTGTGTGCTAACTCGAAGGAAGGTTTGACTTGGAGCAAAGACTGACCGCTAGTCTCCAAGGGAAGGAGGCCCTGGGAACTCAATGGAAAGTAACCATTCTTCAGAGACATCTGCTCTGTGAAGTGTGGAGGGGAGGACATGGTTTGAGAATGGATGTTCTGCAAATAGTTCCTGCAGATCCTTCTGGATTATTTATTTTCTTTTAATGCTTAGCTGCTCTTCATGTTTCAGTCTGGTCCTACCGTGAATGGCCTCTTGCAGTGCACTGTGCAGTCTCTTCCTGGGGAAAGGGCAGCCAAACAATAAACAGTAGATTTATGTTTGGTCTCTGACTGTAAATTAAAACAATTCTTTTAAGTTGGAGTAGTGCTGAGGTTGACTTTCCATAAGTCATATCTCATTAGTATTTTGCCAGTGTTCCCAGCCAGATGTAACACAATGGTTTAAATCCTCTGGAACAGAATTTGGAGGCCTTATGTACTTGGACATTTCTCTTATTAGCGGCTGCTATGAAATACCATCATCAAATTTATGCTGGTGTATTAGTTTTGCTCAGCCCTACAGGTCAGAGCACACATTGGCAGGAAGGGTCCCAGGTTTAGGGGACAGGAAATTACGCCGGACAGGAAAAATGGCACTGCTGATAAAGATGTGATTTCAGCCTAGGTCGTGGTTGTCGAGCGTCAGGATTGGAAAGGTGGCTTTTGGGTTGTATTAAATGATGTTATGATAAAGGACCTGGACAAGACTATCCCATTTAGACTAGTCAAGCGAAATGGCTTCTGTGCAGACTTGATTTGAGTATTTTGTGTGAGAGCTTTTCAAGCGCTATGTTAAAATTGCCCGCTTCTTTTTCCCTACTATAAAATCACCCTTATTTATGCGCTTTAAAAATCCCTAGTACAGTAAGAACATGCAAATATATAGATTCTTTGCTCCTGTTCCCTGTTAGTAATGTCAAATAGCATCTTCAAACAATAAATGGAAATAAAGGTCAAAGAAATTATTTGCGTTTTGCTAAAGAAAACATCTTAAGAAAACATAGTTATATGGAAAAAGGTAATGGCTGCTTATCAGCAAGATAACACTTCTGTCTTAGATGATGTTATCTCTGAAGATAAACTACTGACAGCGTGTAAAGAGATCAATATTAGGAATTATTACTCAGTTTTCAGCAGCTTTACAGTGTTTCTCCTTCAGTATTTTAAGTGTTCTGTATGAAACTATATCTGTGCATGATGTTGCAAAATGTTGGGGAAAATTCAAAAGAAAACACAGTGGCAAATAACTAGAATAATCATTTGACTCTTAGGATTTCATATACACTGATGATTTGTGGTTGTTGTAGTTATTGTCCTACAAGACTTATATGAGGCATGAAAAGGTCTCGAAGAGGAGTGTTGTCCTGCCAGGAAAATTTTAATAATTAAAGCTATTTCACAAGAGCAAATGACTGAGGAAATGTTTGTATGAAGAATGTTTTGTGCCTGTAGAACTCTAGTAGCTTTGAAAATGTCTACTATTCCTTACTTGGTTTCATTTATAAATTTTCTCCCAAGTAGTTTATGGCATTCATTAAAATTTATCTTGAGTTTGACCTGGCATAGAAGCTCTCCACGAAGAACTGCAAATGGGGAAAGATTTGGCTATGCTAAATACACAGTTAATAGAAGTAACAACTAGCTAAGATATGCATAGATTTCCATATATACAAGGGTACTGGTTTTGTGGAACCCCATTATTTGTATTTTAAAACTTTTTTTCCAACAAAATTATTTAAAATACCACTCTTGTACATTGTCTAAACCCTCCTTCAGACTCATGGATGCTGCTTCAAAACCAGAACTGGGGCAGAAATGCAAAAGTCTGTTAAGTGTACGTAGACCTAGAAGAGCTCTCTGATCCTCTGCTCATTACAAAATGATGTTGTGTAGAGACTGATAGTTAAGGAGGAGTCTTCCCTTTTATGTGACTTATAAAGAAATGAAACTGGCTGTGTCTTTCAGTTAATATGCCCTGACTCTTTTGTGAGAATTGTAGATGGGATGCTCTCATGACCAAGGTTCCTGAACAGTCTCCAACTTGCATGTTGCTTGTGATCAAAATGGTTATTTCTTTTGCAGTCTGATGTTAAAGGCAACATTTATAGGCACTGTTTTGGCCTTGTCTGATTTAACAGCTCCTTGAATTGGCATGACTTAGTGCCTCTCGTGGAGCTTTGTATAGAGCAGAGAGTCCTGCCAGATGGATTGGAGCTGGGAAGTACTGTCTTCATTAAGTCCTTGGAGTACCTACCACTAGAACTTGAATTAGTGCATTACATGAGGATTCAGTGAATGGAGAATGCAGAGAGTACTTTGGAGCTTTTTCTAGACCTTAACATTTCAAGGAATATAGTTGGCTTTCCTCACTCCCCACACCTTCTGTTTGCTTATTGTAGTCACAGCTGTATATAGAAAATCAAATCTTGTGTATCGCAGCTCTACCTCTAGTTAATCGGATCGAAGGTGGCGTCACACTTGTTTTCACTGGAAACTTGGATAATGGACCTGAGCTTCCTTTGAATTCTTTCTCAAGAAGCTGGTATGATACCAGTCAGTAATTCCTACTAAAAACAGCTGTCTCGTATACTTCATGCTGACTTTCCAGTTTCAGTCCCTAAACCAAACTTTTACTGACACTTCAACTAAAGTGCAAAACAATCTTGGTATGTAATGACTCATTTTTGCAGCTCGGTCCTCCTTTTGGGAGGAAAAAATTCTCCCTCTCAAGTTCTTTCTGTCTCTTTCACACTTTGGTGCAGGTTGTAGTTAAAGATGTTTCATGTGTCTACTGTGTAGGATTTCCTCAGTGTAGCGATTGAAAGCAGATGTGTGAATACGCACACGCACTCTCCCATACTCGCATACAGGCATACGGAGCTAATGAATTTTGACTGAGCCACAGATGATGCAATAAATCTATATGGCAGGTTTGGGAGTGTTGCCATTTGTAGATATATGCATGTGGTAAGTCCGCTTTCTTTTCTGCTCTTT
>NW_010512527.1:6845-29028 GCF_000687285.1 Phaethon lepturus | reverse complement strand
TCCCTCTCCAATATTACTTGTGTCTAAACAAAAGGCATATCAGAATGACCCTGGGGAATGCTAGTAAGAACATATTTTTTTAGATTCTGTGACTTTTAAAAATTCTGGGTGGATTTTTAAATTTTTTTTTCCTTTAAAATTATGAGAGCTGCTGGCTGATTTTTTTTTTTTTTTTTTTACTACTTCCCATTAACACTACCTTTCCATAGCATTTCAGTATGGTACAGAATGAGACCAGTGCATAAGTTTTGGTGGGTGGCATTGTTTTGTTTCAGATATGGAGGACTTCAGGGGAGAAATACTTGGAATTAATGCTCTGAAAGAGTGATTAGTGTTCTGTAGAGAAACAAAATCAGCCTCCCTAGCAGTAAAGCTCAATAAATGACATAATCTTCTGTATCATTCATTTCTGTCAGGTTTGTCCTTCATGTAATGCTTTTGCTATGGACAAATGCATTGGTGGCTGCGTTGGGAGAGCAAACTATACTCTCCTATTGAGCAAGGAGAGGAAAACCATGCTTCTTCCTTTTAAGGCATTTACTCTCTAACTTGCTTCTACAGTTCTTCCTGAGCTCTCAAGTCCACGGCAGTTTTATAGTGAAGGCTTCATTACAAACGCACACCCACACCTCCCGAGGAACCTTTATCCTGTAGAAAGCAAGTAGGTTTTACCCTGTGCCTCTCATCCCAGGCCTCTTGCCATGTTTAAGTAGCACGGTTATCTGCACTACTCCCACGCTGTGTGGGCTGTCATCTTCTTCACCATTAACACTGCCTCTGTGAAGCAGAGGAAGGAAACTGCAAGCCAAGAAAACACTGATTGAAAATTGACTTGGGACTTTGTTGTGGGTGATGACCATGATGAATGGTTTGGCTATTTGGATGTCTTTTAAATTAATTAGTCATACCATGTAGGGTCCCCTTTCTGACTCCCACCCACAAGCTGACAAGAGAAACCGACTGCAATTACGTACAACAAATATTCATTGCAATATTCATCGCAAAGCTGCTGTCCATTGCCAGTCAGCGCTGACTGGGGGATATCAAGGGGTGGATGTTTCAGTAAATGCATTTACTTCTGCGGCAGCAGCAATCCGTGAACCCTGAACTTTTGTTTTAACACATTGGCTCTAGAAAGTTTAGGACTTCGTTTCTTTTGACTATTAATCCTTTTGAGTACAGTTTGGTATGCAGTTCAACTTGCACATTAAGGGAGATGAACTGCAGTTACGAGCATTAAAAACCATCATGGGTTTTACTTGAATTTCTGGTGATCCTTACCAAAGTTGTCTCCTAAGAGGTTACTGAAATCCTGTAACAGGCAAAGAATAGGTGAGGAATTTAAAGTGAGTATTTGAGCATCAGAGACCACTTTACATTCTGCACCTGCACCTTATGAGCTGCAAAACTCTGGGAGTGGCCTCTCTTACTATGAAGATAGCCCTGATGTAATACTGGAGTGTGCTGCTGCCTGGAAGTTCAAAATGGTTTACATGTAGGAGTGAATGATCTGTAGACGTTGGAGTATGAGTCAGAGTATTTTTAATGTATTTTTCTGATCAATTGGAGTTTTTTCCTCCTGCACCCCAAATCCAATAGTCTATGTCAAGTTTTGAATAAACAGTTTTTAAGCCAAGTTTTTAAACTGAGAAAACTGAGTGGTCTTTTGAATTTTCTTAACAGTAGTCAGTGCAGTGTCTGCTTCGCATCTAGTGCTAACTGGTAAAGCTTACAAAGAACTTTACTCTTGGGGCTGTTACAGCCAGTGTTTGCTGATTACAACATGTGTAATACTGTAATCATGCTTTGAACAAATGCCTTTTCTAGTGATATAGCAAGGGAGCTCTCTGCCCCCCAACAACCCTGCCCACACACTGCATGGTCTAGTTTTTCTGGTTTCCCTACTGACCTGCAATACTAGAATAAAGACACTTTAAGCTTAGTACAACGGGGCTAGTCAGTAGTGGGAACAGTGCAAAAAGTCTTGCTAAACTGTCTCAACGTTAAATCTCATTAATAGCGTTGGCTGCAACGTCAGCAGCAAATACATCTCTATTGCTGAAGCTTCATTATTGATCATTGTACCTTCTGTGGTGGCTTCATAATTAGAGAAAGGAGAAAACCTGAATCCCACTGAATTTCAGGAAGACTTACATATGCATCTCTGGCTTGGAGCCTGCACCTGTGGTTTTGGAGCCTGTCTGGACATTCAGATATGGCCAAGTTTTCTCCAGAACAGCTGTTCTTATAAGATTTAGAACAAGAAGAGGAAGTCTCCCAAGAACTGCTGATTGTTGTGAAACTCCTTGCCATTTTGGCAGAAAACTTGCTTCAAAAATTAAGGACAGATCCTAAAGTGCTTAAGTGCATAAGTAACTTTACACACCCGAGTAGTTCTACTGCACTCGGAGGACTTCCATCTCTGCAGAAAATTGCTGCTGCACTTTGAGTGCTTGCAGGTTCAGGCTTGAGTAGTATTTTGTTGATGAGCCTTGTGTTCATGAAACTTGAATCCACAGATGGAAGACATGTAGGCAGGAGTTTTGAAGTCATGGGAAAGGCAGAGGCTGAAATACAAACAATGTAAAACTAGATCTTGAGCATATTTATGCATATAGAAATACAGGTATCGATAGCGTTCAGGTCTTAAAACTGGAGAGGGAAGAATGAAAGCTAAGAAATGCCTTAAGTTGTATGAGGCATCAAGAAATGGAAGGAATTAGTTTTCTTAGGTGACTGTAAGTCTGTAATGGATTTGGGCCCCTTAAGTTGAGCTCTTGGTGGAAAAACCTTTAAAGTTAGGTGGCAAAGTTGGTTGGTAGGATCACCTTACTTGCTAAGTGTCAAAACACAGCCAGTGTAGTCAACATTAAGAGGATGCAGCTCCTAGGAATGGCAAAACCCAAGTTTAGTCTTCATTTTAAATGGCCATGCTACAAAGTAACCAATAATTGTCCATAAAGATGAGCAAAAGTGGAGAAGTGCCTTCTTATGCCAGATGATCGTACTCAAATAAGTGTAAAGAGTAAAAGTTCTTGATGGGAGCTGAAATGCAATGGGAAAGGCAGTTAGGATGAGTTATCTATGGTAGTGCTGAGAATGGGGCTTTTTTCCGTTTCTTTTGAAATTGGAAAAGCTAGCTTTCTTCTTTGTGATATATGCATAACTGTGTGCAGGGAGAGCTGTCCATACTTGTGTTGGGCTAAATACAGATTCCAAAGAACAGTAAACCAAGTCAACAACATGCTGAAGGCATAGAATACATGCTCTTTGTTCAGGAGATACACTGCATATGATCAAGTTGTAATTGTACTGCTAGTTACTCTGATGCTTGATATTATCTGTTTTGTGTAAAAGTTCATAAAGGGAAGTTATATGATAATTTTTATTTGGTACTGAGATGCTAGGATAGACTAGCTTGGGGCAATTTTTTTTTTCTTTCTTTCTTTCTATCTTTTTTTTTTTTTAAATGAAAGATCCTTTTTCCTCCCCACACAATGCATAGGCACATTTCCAAAACACTGTACTAATGAATGCACTAATTTAACAGCATGCAGTCTGTAGTGCTCGATTTGGGAACTTTCTGTGCACAGATGGAATTTTTTCCCCTCTACAATGAACAGATGAAGTGAGAGACAAGACAGGCTTCTTGGATTTTTCTAAGGGTTTTCATTGGTAAGACGCTGAAGCCCTTCTTTGTAGGAGTAGACTGTGCTTTCCTGTCAAACTTCCATGTTTCAGTTCAGAGTAGTCTGTGGTCAAGTCTGTGACTTGCTTTCAGAGTTCACTTTCTGAGTATGTGTGGCTTGCTATTGCAGGCTCACATTAAAAAAACCTCAACACTTCTTAAAATGTGGAATGCTTGCAGCTAAAGCCAACTTGTGGAATTACTTTGAAATGAGACAGTTTAACTGCTTGGAGCTGGGACATGGAGTCTGTCCTTTGGTACAACTCCTTGAAGTCCTTGCAGGAGTACTTTAGTCCAAGATACTTAACTCTCCAAGACAGTGAAATTTACTGCAAGAGTTACAGGTTATTGCTTTGTTTGGCTGCCCCAGTCACATCTGAGTTACTAAATTTTGTAGAGGTGTCAGCAGAGGATCTTATGGGATGAGGACACTGGATGGAGTGGGAACGCTTAACCAGTTTTAATAGAGTTGGGGCTAACCTAATTAGATGGTAGCCAAGGCAGGAAGAGCCTTTTTCAGTCAGTGCTATGTTAAAACAAAGGGATGAACTTTTACATTAGTATACAGGAACTAGGAACTGGTGGGAATCACTTTATATCATTGCTGCAGTTACTCTGCAGATGTGGTTCATTGGGATTTTGCAAGCTTCTTTCCAAAATGAATCTGGCTTTTAAAGAATTTTTTTTTTCTTTTGTCTGTGAAAACATGTGGTATCAACTCATGAAAAAAAAAAAACCCCAACAAAAAACCCTTTACTGCATATTGCCTTTAGCAGCAAATGGTTACCAACTGTATAAACAATGAAAAACTTCATGAAAGTCTCAGTTTGCACATGTCCTGGTGTGTAGCATGTCTTCAAGTCTCTAAGCTTTGAGTTAACATGAACTGAGAGTGTTATATGGGTATCAGGAAGTCTTGGTCAAACTGAAACGTTTTCATTTTGTTACCCAAGTTAATTTTGTAAAGGTTACAACATAACTGATGAAAACCTGTTTTCTCTGAAACTTGTTTAGTGCTTTTCCATTGTGATAGCGGCAAAACTTTGTCCACGCTTGAATCCTGTCTTTTGATCTCAGATGTTTTTTGGAAGGCATGGTTTGTTATTCCTAAATAAAGGTTTAAGGTTGACATAGCAGATATGCTGCGTACTGATTTTTTTTGAGTAGGACATCCCAGTTTTGGGGTACTGGGGATCTTGGAAGTTCATTAGAACCCTTCTCTTGAGCTTTATCTGCAGTGCACACTTGCTGATTCTTGGGTATATTTTACCTGCAATGAAATGGAAGAAAAGCAGGGGCCAGCCATCTTCTCATCTGGGTTCAGCTTGGGTTGCTGGGCCAGTGAGGCTGATTGTAGTGTTGGATCTGCTGGATGGAGCAAAAAGAGCAGGTGTTCTCTGGAGTTGTGGGCCGAACAAGAGTTTGTGTTGGGTAGGGAGAGAAAAGGTAAGTATCAATAGCATGCCAAAACTCTTTCCTGGAAAAACTTTAGGAAGCAGTTAGTTTTTGGGGATCCATCAGGTTGCATGCATGTTGTGGGAAAAGATTTGTGCCTTGGCCATAGCAGGAGCACAAAGGACACAGGAGCAAAGACCTCACTGATAGCACTCTTGGTTTTGCGTTTTTTTTTGAGTTGCCTTACATTTTCACAGGGGACAAAAATAAGAAACTGTGTTTTACTGCAAAATGTATATTCTAATCTTGTCCTATTAAATCCAAATTAATGTGTTCTATTTTGACTTTCCATTTGAGCTTTGGCTATTTGGAGTTGGGCAGATGTTGGCATGGCTTGTATTTGCTATTTTATAGAAGCCATTGTGGCTTTGAGACAGATATGTTTGCATTGCCAGCTAGCATCAAAATATTTTTAACAATATTTTCTCTAAATATTGTATGTAATTTAATGAGTAGAGCTCAGACGGTTCTAAAGTGCTGTATTCGGTGACTTGCTGAATTTGAGCTTCAGTGTTCTATTTTTGTCCCTTAAACTGACAGTTTAGGAGATGATTAACCTTGTTTTCTTTTGAGACTAACTTAGATTTGCCATTTCTGAATGGTATCATATGAATTTCTTAACTATTAAATATTTTCATTTTCTTGCAGTCTTAATGCATTCACATGAAGCCTTCTCTTGTGCCATGTGTATATTTTGGTAATGTAACAAACACAAGACTTTTTTCTTTTTTTGGCTAGTTTTAAGTAAATGAAAATAAGCAGACAGCTGGCTATGTAATGGCATCAGAAAGCCCACATAAGCCAGGAAAGTGTTACAGTTGTAGCTAAATTGAAAAGATGCCCTCAGAAATTTCTATTATGATGGAAAAAGCAATCCTTCCACCTAGGAAACTACAACATTGCTTTTTTTTGTTGTGTGTGTTTGGGTTTTTTTTAATCTCAAGTCCTAGTAGTCTTAAACAGTGGTGGAAAGAATTTTCAATATCATGTAGCTTAAATAGAACTGGTTCTCTTTCCCTTGGTTGTGAATGCTTACTTTGGTCCAAAGGTACAACTGGTTTAACACTACAAAGTGAATGCAGATGAAGTTCAGTGGTTAAAACATAATTCTAAGATGAATATAATTAAATGTTATTTATCTGTCTATCAGTAATTAGTGATAACATCTGTTGATTATCCGTTGCAAAAATACTCCCTGTCTTTGCACAAAGGGATACTTTATTCTTGAGTTCCTTTCTTTTTGGTAGCCTTTCTACTCCTTTTGATGTCTCTGCATCAATCTTTTTGTACCATATTCTGTGGGAGGTTTATGGTTGCATATTTATGACTAATTATTCTTGTAAATAGGTCTGGAAAGTCTCACAAACAGTTTGCTAATACTGCATGCTAGAGGTAGTTGTGTGAGATAAAGGGTGAAGAACCACCTCTAGGGAAAAGTCAGTCCCTGGCTTCCCATCCCTCCCTGTGCAGAGCTGCTATTGAGCGGAAAATGTGTGTGTGAGGGGTGTTATATGTCTTTTGAACAGAACAGTAACCTCATGAATGTACATGATGTACAGAGATTCACAGATGTACAGAGCTTTATCTCTTGTAATCTACGACCTTAATGACCAACTATTTGCACATGTGCAATATTGGAAGGGGGAGTATATGTTGTGAACTTAGTCTGTTCTTGAGGAAAGTATTATTTGTTTTACAAAACAAGGGCATGTAGAACTTTTATCAGATGGTGAAGGGCATGTAAGGTGTCTGCATTAAAAATATCGCCAGCTTTGCACAATAATTGCATTGATGCAAGGCTCTACTGGAATCTAGCTGAATTATTTAGCATCTTACTGATGAGGAGCTTTCCGATTCTTTTTTTTTTTTTCCATTCTTTTGGTGTTGTTTTTACCCTGTTACGCTTTTCCTGAGCTGCACCCACACTGTAGTGATTCTGTGGGCCTGATACAATTCTTGCAATGCTATAGTATGCATTGTGGGGACAATCGCGTTATTCCCACAGCAATTTTGCAAATGCACTTCATATGACTAAAGTTCCTTTTTTTTTTTTTTAAGCCTCTTTGGCAAGTATTTGTAGGTCTTAGCACTAACAATTATTTAGCCAGGTGTCAGTAAAGATTATGCATTCTTGAAATTCTCAGCGTTTTTCACTGCTATCTGTGTAGTCTGCTTTGAACTTCCAGTTGGACCTTAAGTGTGGAGTGGCTTTCAGTAGCAGGAAGGTAGCTTGGGAAACAGTGAAGCATTGCTTACACTGTTCCTGTGTGTAGGTGCTCCAGAAGCCCTCTTGGAGGGGTGCATATGTGTGTTGGGTCTACTTCTTCAAGCTGGAGGATTCGGTGTTTTCATACTGCGTTTCATACTGAGTACACTATGAAGTTTCATGTCTTACCTTTTACTCTCATACAGCCCTCTTGCTTGGACAAATAAGCTCTAAGTATGGCTAGGGTTGCCAGCATTTATTTGGGAAAGGTATTGGTTGAAAAATAACATTGGCAAATGTTTCTCTTCAGCTGAGTGCTCTGTAGACTAGCAGAAGAGCAGACATGAAGTCACTTTGGAAAAGGATGTAGTGTGCATGTCTTCTGACAGTCTGCCCCACCCTAAGAATAAAGTGGCTTTGCAGAGAGCAGAAGCCTAAGAAGCTGGAAGGTGTTGTCCATAAAGGCCAACACCAAAGCAAATCTACAGTTAACTGTCTAAAATGCTGCAGCCTTCTGTAGGCTCTTTGAACCATGACCATGTGACCCATAGCAACATGAGTGTCCAAGCAGAGGAGGTGGCTTATTAGGCAATTTCAAACCTCTGCCAACTGAAATGCCTGAGGAAAGGATTCCTGAAAAAACTCTTCTCATGGAAGATGACCTCCATATTTTACGTTTTCTTGGATCCATGCTTGAACTTTAAAAAAAAAGACTTGAACATTAATCTAGACCTAGTGCACTTTATTAGTGGTCTCCGGTTTTTCAGAGACCTTCTTTCTGTTGTCCAAATCCAAATACTCATTCAGCTTTCTCATCAGACAATCATATTTTAATACTCAAATAGAACATAAATATACCAGACTTCTTTCACTCTGGCTCCCCAACAATTGTACACAGGCTCTGTTATTTGAGTGTTGGACATCTGGACTCCGTTTCCCTTCGTGACAGTCAAATTCTTCTGAAAATTCCATGTATGCCAGAGATAGAGACCCTCAAAATGATAAACAAAGACTATGTTGTCAAATTCCATGACTGCCTCTTTCATTTCTTCCTTTTCCATTTTCTTAAGAATACTGAAAAGCTATACTGACATCAGTGCATATTCCTGATGCACTTAACTTAAGCTCTTCAGCCTCCGAAGAATTCAGATGGTCACTAAAGGTATGTTGGACCTCTGTGGAAGTCACGCCTGAAGCTGTGTCTGGGAAATGCCCTGTGTTGGATCTTCTGTATTCAAAGCAACTGGTTCTTCTGTGCATCATGAGAGATGAGCAAAGCTGGAGCATTGACTTTTTTTTTATGGCCATGTTAGCTCACTGAATCTTATGTAAAACAAATGTAATCATATGGTTTTCCATATAATGAAATTATATATTGCCTGGGAACTGCAGCCCATACCCCTAGTAGTTGCTTCTTTTGACACAGGTGCTGGACTTACTACTTCTGAGTAAGGAAGTATGGGGTTTGAGTTGATGACGGTTTTGGCAGCAGTAGCTATGAAATGGTGATATTAAAAATTCTCAGGGAAGAGAAGGCTGATAATGGAACTACCGCCTTGGACTTAAGGAGAGCAGACTTCAGCTTGCTCAAGGAACTGATAATAGGAGGGATTGTATAGGAAGCTAGTCTGAAGGAGAGGGACCCAGGAGAGCTGGCTGGTCTTCAAGGACAACCTCCTCAACTCCATTCCTCAGTCTCTTCCACTCTGATGTGCAGGAAATCATGCAGACACCAGTGGGTAGGGAATGCAAACAGATTGTACGGAGGGTGGAAACAAGAATGAACAGACTGTCTGGGAGGAATACAGAAACTCCCTGGGCATGCAGGGAACGAACTGGGAATGCCAAAATTCAGCTGGAGTTGAGATGTATGGGGGATGTAAATAGCAACAAAAGGCTCTTCCGCAGTGCATTGGCAGCGAATGGAAGGTTAAGGAAAGTGTGGGCCTTCTGCTGAATGGAGCAGAGGATGTAGTGATCAGAGACATGGAAAACACCGAGGTGTTCATTGCCTGCCTTGCTTCAGTTAAGGTCTTCTCTCAGGCCTGGACTCACAGGTCCCTGTGCCTAGTGACCAGTGTTTGAGGGAGTGAAATACTATCCATGGTGGAAGAAGATCAAGTAAGGGACTTGTAAAATAAAACTGTACATGGATAAGTCCAGGGAATGTGGTGGGGTGCATCTGAGGTCTTGGGAGAAATGGATGATGTCACTGCAGTTCTGGCTGTCACTGAAAAGTCATGGGGATGGGGAGAGTTCCACTATAGCTGGAATTGGGTGAACATCAGGCTTATCTTCACAAAGGGTCAATAGGAGCCCCGGGGTGTCAGCCTCACCTTAGTCCCCAGGAAGATTATGGCAGAAATAGATTCTACTGGAAGCCATTTACAGGTATACAAAGAACAAGGAGGTGATTTGGAATAGTCAGCTTGAAGGTTCTAAGGGTAAATTGTGGCTGACCAGCTTGATTGCTTTCTGTGGTAACATAACTGGTTGAGAGGAGTCCAGCAGGTGTCCTTTGCCTTGATTTTTTTTTTTACATTGTCTCTCATAGTGTTCTTCAAGACAAATTGGAAAGCAATCAACTGACACTTGACAGATAGGTGGAAAACAGGCTGGACACAAGGACTAGTGATTAGTAATTAAGTCCAGCTGGTGGCCATTTACTGCTGGTGTTCCTCTGGAGATCCATATTGTGACTAAGGCTGGTCCTTGCATTCTTTGTATCTTTCTGTAGCCATCTGCTTAAGAAAATTCTGGCAATGTAACTTTCCATCAGGAAGCTGGTGGATTTTCAAGCTGATTCATCATTATCCACCTAGCCATATACAAGTACACCTACACTGTTTCTTCTGCCATCCGGTGCTTGTTCTTCTTTCATTACTATTGTTGGCCATCATCCAGCTTCCTCTACATGAGCCATGCTAGTGCTTTGGATTTTGCTTTCTACTGTGCTGTACGTCACACAAGCGGCCGCAGCCCTTTGCTTAGCAACGTCCTTACATTGCATGTTAGTTCTTACACACAGTGCATGTAAGACCTAGTGTGTTTTGCTGAACTCATTTTGGTTGTGTGGTGTGATTTGGTTGTTGCTTGGGTCTTTTTGGTTTGTTTTTTGGAGAGGGAGGGTGTTGGGTTTTTGGTGTTTTTTTTTTAATGTAGGGTTAGATGGGCATAATGCATCTAACAGATTGTGCCGTGCTATACGGAAAGCCAAAGGGAATCGCATCCTGACTTGCTTAACTGGCTTTATGATCGAAGTATTGTTATCATTACCTGGGCTTGTATAGCCTCACGGCTACTTTGCACATCTTGGTTCTGTTAGGGACACCTGTTTTGTGAGGCAGAAGGTGAAGGTAAGAGACACCATAGAGACCAGAACATGGTTTCTCTGGCTGCTGTCCACAAGCAGCCTTTAGGAGGAATTGAGAGCAAGCTGGCTGAAGATGTCAGGTGTCCATAATTGTCAGTTAGGTATTTAGTAGAACCCCAGAAAAAGGAAATGGGAAGAGAACACTTTCCTTTTAGGGAGGGTTATTGCTGCTTTGTGGGGAAAAAATCTCTCCGTTTAGGGCTGATACTATTTTTGGATCATGTTTTAGTTGGGTCTGCAACACAGGTAGAGAAGTCTTACATGTGGAAAAGTGGTTAAGTATTTCTGTGTTCAACATATGTCTTAAGAGGCATAAATGCCAGAGCTCAGGCTGGAGTCTGTGCTTAGACTGCTTTGATGCTTGACATTTAAAACAATTATTGGTTCTATGACAGGTGAGCTGTGATGGCCAGTGATGGTTTTCATTACAAATCAAAAGAAATCTTTACGTTCAGTGCAAACCTCTGTTTATCCAGCTGCTGCATGTGTTGGATGATGACTAGCGCACAAGCGTGAACTAGTGAGAGATGCAAAATTTTCTTATCACGTAAGGAAAGTTTTTTCCTTTCACATGAAGCCTAAAATCAACTCTGAAGAGTTGTCTGGAGCAGGATTTTTCTGAACAACCTATTTTGCCAGATCTTAGATATCTAAGTTTTGTAATCTAGGCTGTCTTTTCACATCCCCTTCCAAACAGCACTTCTGTCCTTCATGAAGCTCAACAACTGTAGAATTGATGACTCCTCTGGTAGCTCATATATGCTTGTCTAAATATCTGAACTATCTGTTCAAGGTAAGGGCTGTCCATTTGACATTTCAGAGCAGCCCTTGGAAATGCGTGCTTGTCACTGAAGGTTTTCCTTAGAATTCGGAGCACTTCATACTGAAATAATTTGGGTGGCTATGTGTTTAGGAGCTGCTTGCAGAGAATTAATCATTTTCCTAATTTAGCTTGCAGTTTTTACGGCTTATTGAATTTCTTGTAGTTATTAGGGCTTATTGAATACTTTAGATTTCTGTGTGCAAATTCTGTCATGGTTCAAACAAGATCTAGCAATATTCACTTGTGGACATTCTAATAAGATGTCATAGCTATTACAGTCTTCAGAGGGTTTTAAATTTGTATTCAATATTTGTATGTGAATCGCATTGCAGTAGTGAAAAAAGTAGAGTGAATTTGAAGGTAAGCACTCAAAAATTAGTGTTAGTATTTAAGTTGCCTCTTTAGTCTTACTTCTAAGATGCAGCATAGGTTGTGATCTTTACTTACATGATCATAGGCTCTCTTTGTCCAGCATTCTTTGTTTCTTTCAATGTATAAGATGGAGAGAGCCAGGGCAGCTATTCAGTATTGATCTTCTTTATTTGGTGTGTGGCATCGCTCCAGGCTTACTGCACAGTATCTGAACATGGTACTGGAAACAGCTTTGTTAATTCATTACTTTGAGTTTTCACCCTTGTCTTTTTAATTACATTTCAGTGCCCCTGGGCAGTTATGTGAGCTCAAGGGTAGGAGAAGAAAAATAACTACTTGCCTGTCCTATTGGTCCTGTTCTTAGCTTATCTAACCTGTTAGGCCTTCTTCTCCAGTAAGGTTGACTGTACTTCACAACCTAAGTCTAGCACAAGCCTATGTCCATTCACTTATGGAGAACCTAATCCTAACACAAGTGTATTTCAGCCTTGAAATATTACCAACAAAAATCAGCATATTGCAGTTCAGAGATTGCACGTGTGTTTGTAGCAGAAGGAAGATACTAAAAAACCTGAATTCAACTGAAATAGGTGGACAGAAGAGTGCTGTATGAAGTTATGGGTCTACAGTAGTGGTGAGAGGAAACTTTTTATATATGAATGTGGCCGAAATCTTGGCTGCTGTCAGCACTAGGGTAGTTTTGGAAAGAGACCTCAGAATGCAGGACTAGAGAGGATGGCGTTGAGTGTAAACCCTTGCTACTGCGGGCAAGCCGCAAGATGGTCAACTTTCATCTTAAAAGCAGTAATAAACAGCAAAGCAATGCACCTATGTAACTCTGGCTGAATAGCCCTTGAGTCTTTCCATGGCTAGAAACACTCTAATTTTCAACCTAGATGCAGTTGTGACTGATGTATAGCTGATTATTCCTGTGCCGGTGTTGTCCTTGGACTTAAAATAACTCTCCCGGTTCCAAATGTACCTCACTTTAACATTACCATGTAGCTCAACAGTTTCAACAGGATGTTGAATGAGTTAAGAGTGGAAATATTTTCTCTGGGTGAGGTGGTAGTTTCAAAGCTAGCATTGCCTTGGGAATCTTTTGATAAGAGAGGGGAAAAAAAAACCCTGAGTGCAAAACAGAACTCGGGAGTGTATGTATATATTATTACTGTGCAATGTATTGCACGTAGCAAGAGGTGATGTCTCAGCCCCAGGCTGACTGGAGCATTAATAACAAATATTGTAATGAGAAACCAGAAATAGGCCATCTCTGAAATACAATTGAAAATAGATTGCTGTTAAAGATTTTGTATATATGTAAAAAATTGATTACATACCATTCCAAATTAGAATATAATTTTCTTTTCTTGTGAAACTGTATTTCAAAGGGGGTTGCTTTTCAATTTCTTTTGCTTGTGGATAACAGCATCGCAACCCTTTCATTTGCTGACTCTTCATACAGCAAGACTTTTCAAGACCCAGTGAACTGGCTTTTGAATTGTTGAGGGGTGAAGTTATCTTTGCCTTTATGTTTACTTGTAACCAATATAAACTGGGGGAAAAAAAGGAAAAAAACAAAAAAAACACCCAACGCAACAGTATTTATCGCCTTACAACTGTGCTTTTGTCTCTTCAGAGTGTGATGCTGGTGTGACTGGTAGGCAGCAGCGAACTTTCTTCCCTTGTGTTTCCCAGGTAGGCAGGCTGCTTCGTTAGGTGATGAGCCAATTTGCTCTTAGTGTGGATCAGAAAGACCTGTCTGGAGCGATGTCCAGGGGAGCTGTGTGGAAGACTTGCTTCTTAAGGGGTTAATGATCTGGAATTTCACACATAATGCAAAATGGTTATGCTGTATGCATTCTCTACGAATTTTCTCACTGATCACAAAAGACTTTTGTTTGCTATGCTAGAATGGTCCGTAGACTAAACATACCATGTTCTTTTAATTGGATGGAAAATAACTCTGCTAATTGGAAAAAACCTGAATAAAGCAGTTGATGCTATATGCCAAATGACAGATCTTTTATAAGAAACTTACTTTGTCCTCCATACGCATCAACAAAGTTCTAGCATAAATATGTAAGACGAGATGAAGCTGGCTTACTCGGAATCAGTCGTACAATTTTTAGAGACTTAGAAGTTTTAGACAGCATCCTTACCTGATATGTGTTAGTGTTTATTTCGCAAGCTAAGGCAGGTGTAGAAAATAGACTTTGCCTAAGAGAAGGGTGAGAATGATGGTGTTTCTTTAGCGTTCCTCCAGCAGAACAGCCTCTAAGGCAGAAGCAAAGAGCAGCGCAGCGCATTCCCCTCCGCCCCCAGTCTGTGTGGCAAATGGGAAGAACTGGATGCCCTTTTAATAATGACTGAGTGTGGAGGATCACAGATTTTTAAGATCATGACCCTAGCTAAACTTCACATATTTTTGAGTTTGAAATACTTGATTCAACTTTGAGACAGAGATGATTTGGCCTCTAAGGGGCTTTATGAACAGCACTTTTTTTTCAGCAGAGAGTCTAAATGAAGTAAGTGGCCACTGGGGAATAATGCAAGATGAAGCAATATTGCCATTATAGTGGAGGAAATGCCTGTATTTACATTCGTACTTACTCCTTGGGAGGACATTTACTTCAACAGGTAATGTGCAGACTGCCATTATGTCTCTTGGTTCCAGCTTCCTGCATTTGAGTGACAGGTTAACAAGAATATTCTCTGTATTCAGATGCACTAGGAGAAGTACAATGCTGTAGTCAACTCTGACTTGGCCTAAGTATCTACTAAATTGAATTCTATATAGCTTCATGAGGGACTGAAAAGTGCTATTGCAGAAGGTGAGAATTGATCTGAGAAGGGAGAGGAAGAAAAACGTGATAACGTGAAGCTGGTTGTTGGTGTCTGTGATTTGAGAAATGGGGGAGAAAAACTCAACTCCAGAGAGAGGAGTTGGCAAATGCAAATTGGTACACGAAACGCATTTCGTGCTGTTTACACGCCTTTTTTTAGCTGCTTGACTAGTGAGAGCCTCAGGAACTGAGAGTAGTTTGTTTTGAATCGTAGATGATTTTCTTACAACAAAATGATCATTGTATTCTCTACAGGGGAAAGAAATGTTAGCTCAAAACTGTGGAGAAAGGTTTCTATTGGTTTCTGTAGTTGTAGGGAACTTACAGATAAAAACTAAATTTTTGAAAGTTACTTGTTTTTAATGAAGAGCGCATCTGAGGAGGCTTAGCGTCTGTTTTTACAGAACTATCAGTCCAGGATTCTTGCATTCCTTTCTCTGTGTCTCCTACTTAAACTGCTCGCAATTGTCAGATTGTTTTATTGTAGAGAGTACCCCCATCTCTAATATATAAGTCCTTACACCTGCAAATTGGGTAGCCTGATTTGTTCAAAGCAACTGTGTTATGTCCTGAAAAATAATTAGGCTTTTAAAAACTGGTGAGAGGTGCATTGTTTTGTAAACCAATATACTGATTAAACAGCTAACCTCAAAGATAACATGGCGGGGGGGGGAAGTCCCTATGCAAAGAGAAATTGAAAATCCTGGCCAAGTGGCTGGGTTTGTATAATGCAATTTGATGTGTTGAGATTTTTGTCTAAGCCAAGCAGCTCATGGTGGAGCTGCAAACTGGACCCAGATACCTGTGTCTTAAGTGTCATAATTCCAGGAGGACTTTTTTTGGCAGCAACGTTTGTCCCTTTCCTCCCGCTGAGTTTCAGATCCCGCAGGGATTCACCGATGACCCTCGCAGTCAGCCCGCGAGCTGCTGCAAAGCCTTTTTTTCGGGCAGCTGCAGGTGGCGTTGGGAAGGGGAGCATCCTCAGGAGCTGGCGGTGGGAGGGAGGTGGTATGAGAGGGGCCCCGAGAGATCTCTGGCAGGGCTCCGGGCGGCGCTGGGCTGGTCCAGCGGCGGCCGAGGGAGCTGCTGGGGTGCAGGTGCAGGCAGCTGGCTTGGGCTTAGTACGTAACAGGGGATTCTCTGTTTCCTGACTTTTGGATCAGAGAGCTGCTTTTCTCTTGTGCTTTGGTCATAAGAGTGACTAGGGTATGGGGGGGGAACAGCCTCTCCAAAGTACGCATATATTTGGTGTGGCTCTATGTAGCTCAGAAGTTGCACAGCTGGATGTTTCTAAACTTTCAGTTTTAGAAGAGAGTTCATTTGTGCTCTCTGTCCAAATAGCAAAACGACTGCATTTTGAGTCCAGTGGAAAATGCAGAAAATGTTTTAATTGCAGGAAGCACTGTTTGGGTCTGAAGTTCATAGATACATGTGTTTAACAAGTCTGACCTTTGGCTGTGTTTTGTTTCTGGAGCTTTTCCTGAAGAAGAGTTAGATACTTAAAACCTATTAGCTCTTTTTCAACAATAAATTAAACTCTTAAACAGAATTCTGAGATGAAGCTTTGGCATCTGTTCATTGAATCAAATGAATATTAAAAAATTCCTAGCTAAACCACAAATAGTTACATGAGAAATCCTAAAAGGAAAAGCAGCTGAAATGTTTCCAAACACATTTTTAAAATTTAAATTTGCTTTTATTTTGCAGCTTCCTTCAAAAGTCTCAGCACAGGTTATGCTTAGTGTTCAAACCCAATTAAGTTCTTCAGATTCTTTTTATTTGCTACTTTATTTTTAAAGGTTTAATGAATATAAAAATAGTATTCAATGCTAGTAATACTATTGTTTAACCCAGCTTAGACATGGCAACCACTGATACTGATGAGACCGAAGTTTCTGACTCGAGTCGGCTGCCTGCCATCGTCTGTGGGGACCTGTTTAGTCGCAGACACGGACGCAAGCTGCAAACAGTTTGTGAGCAGCGTAACCTCACGGTTTCGCTATGGCGTGTAGGTACTTTGCAGACGCGAACCTTGGAAGGGGCTAGGAAGCCGTCGCTTTCCACTTCCTCTCCTCCTGCACCCGCAGCCTTTACGCTGGGAGTCTCTGCCAATGTTTCTCAGCTCCCTCCTACTCTCTGGGGTTGCAGTCAGCTCAAGAGCTGGCAGGTTTATTGCTGATGTTTCTTTTTTCTGAGTTAATTACAAACAGCCTCATTAGTATCTTGTTCCGTGACTATGTCAAATTGTTTTGTTTTGTGTTTTTTTTTTTTTTAATCTGGAAGGGTGCTGTTTCAGAGTCCTTTAGGCACTGATCTCCCAGCATTAAGGTGACACTGAGCAGAGAATCAGGTTGTGCTGTGTTCCTGAGAATTTGGAAGTAGTTCTGACTTCTAAAGTATGGGAAAAAATTATTTTAGTGGTATTTGTTTATGCTAATACTGCCGTCAGCACACACCTTGTTTTGTTTACTAAGTATCTTCCGAGGATTGCAGATTTTGTTTGTTTTGATTTTGAGACATGCAAGTAGTTGGTCCCTGGGAGGTTTCTCTGTGAATTTGCAAACTGATAAAACCTGTAAAATGTGTTAGCTGAGAGATCATCTCATCTGTTAAATTGTTGGTTGCATTTAGCTGTTGAATGAATGCAAATCAACCATATGAAGATTTAAAAGCCTTTTACGTAAATAGATGTAAAAATGATAGATTGTAGATAGATTAAAAATTATTTTTGTGTATAAGGCCATATAAAGTTGTGTAAGATCTAGCAATGACTTGGGGAAACCCAGCTGCTTATAATAAAATGGATATAATCAGGAAAACCTTTGTTTTGACACCCCCCCCCAATCTGGTCACTCCTGTTACTAAAACGGGAGGAACAAAGGGGTTTGATTATTTTAGGGCACTTGAAAGAAGCAGCAAATCTCAACCTTCTTACCCTGCATGGGAGTTACTAGCTGCAGACGGTAGCACCTTCTTTAATTCTCGCACGGAAATGGTCTGCAAATAGCTGAACTAGTTGAGACACAGTTAGTTCCCTGGTGAGAACTGAATGGCTTGGTTTTCACTAATATTAATAGAAGTTGGAATGGTTTTTATTACCTTGGGATCAAATACCACGTGCCTAACTGAAAATGAATGAGAAACCAAACTGGAAGCTCAATGGACGTTTAACAAGACATTAGTTTCCACTCCTGAGTGGAAATACTTATTTCCTACTCTTAGCGTAGAAAACTGGATAAACCAGTCACTACTGTGACTATAATAGCAAGAGTGAGACGATCAAAAATTACAAGATAGGTGGTACATGGGTGGAAACAGCAAACCAGAGGGGCTTGAAGAGGGTCACAGCAATGTCAGTGAAGATAAAGGGATCATGAGCTACTGTTAGGAATAGACTGAAATAAACTTTGCATTTTCACTTTTAGTTTTATCTCTCACTCAGTATTGTGACAGCTCATCTAAATGCATCAGCTAGGATTTTTGTTGTTTATATTTGTTGTTTTTTTCCTCATTATCCACATGTGGTGTATGTCCTAAGAATAAATTACAAGCATTATGGGTGCTGTGTGATCATGTGGGTCACCGACTTTCTCTGGACATGTCTTTAAAAAGACCTTGCCTTTCATCTTAGTGAGTGCCTCTGCTCAGCTTGCTCAACTTTGCAAGGGTTATCTTGCAAATTGTTACAGAAGAAACAAATGGCAGGTTTGGGCATCTAGATGTAGTGGCCTGCTTCTATTTACGAAGACTGCAAAAGACATCACCGTCTGTTGGTGATGTAGCAAGGGACAGCATATTTGTTATTTAATTTGCCTGATTGATACCACTTTTTCATTTTGGCTTTAGACAGGGCCATTCCATCTTCCCTTGCTATGCAAAGCCAAAAAGAATGCCACTAAAATGTAAAAAATACAAGGTCATTTAATCTGAAGCTTGTCTCCACAAGAATCCTGCTTCAGTTCCTCAAACAAGTGGCCAAAATCAGTCCTATTGTACTGAGTTAAGCCAGAGAGGAGTGGGGGAGAAAATGGCATGACTGAGTCATGGAGAGGATGTGGTTTGTGGAGCAGATCAAGAGGCAGTTCAGACCTAGGTGGAGGGGTGCTAAACGGTATTGAAAACCCAGCTTCAGTTGTCTAAATGTTCATATGTATTTGCCGTCTGGTTTAAATTGTAAACCCTGCTACATAAAACCAAAGTTTTAAAGCGATGTATCTGGTTTTAACCCGGTAACCAAAGACCACAAAGTAACTTAACTTTTATTAGTCTTGGAGAAAATTCTAGTACTTGCTGGCTTGTGGCTTGGATGTGAAACATACAAAAATAGCATTATTTTCTCTGATGTTGAATCTGTTTTTTTCATATTAATAGACTTCCAATTTTGTTCCATTATATAATGATTCTTCAGACAGACAGTAAGAAGATACAATTAACTCTTGAGACACAGTTTATTTAACTTGATAATTTTGTACTAATGCAAATGCCTGCGCATTACACAGTGTCAGCATCAAGATAAAACCACAATAACTAGAATGGGTGTTGTGAGGCCTCTTCTTGTGTTCTTAGAGTTTGTCCAAACATGGGTTTTGCAATTCTTGGAGGCAACAGCTGTGCTTTTCTGTAGGAGTTAACCTGCATCAAAAGGACTTATGTGTAGCTCCTAACGGATAAAGTACTTTGTCTGCAACTTCATTTTTATCCTCATGTGTCTTTTATTTTTCACCCAAGTCAAACTTTTAGAAAGCAGAGAAAATTAGTGCACAGACTTCATCTGAAAGCGATGTGCACAAAACTTATGGGACGCAATGCTGTGCAATCAAGGCACCTAGCTCTCCTTGCCCTCCTCTTCCTCCTGCCCCCTTGCCTCCACCATCCGCCAGGTGTTGAAGCAGTGGGAAGATTAACTTTCTCTCTTCTAAAGTCCTTTCATGAAATTCCTTTGTTTCTACAGAAGTGTTTGTCCTACTAACATTTGTACCTGCTGGTGGTGTGTGATTGAGGAAAAATATCTCTCTTTATTCCTGGGGGTGAAAATCACTGTTTTGAAAGGTAGAGGTGATAAGTATAAGCAAGTATCACTTCAAGCTAATTGGGAGGAAATTTCTAGCAGTTATTTAAAATGTGGAGTCAGAGGGCAGAGTGGAACAAAAAACACTATAAAAGCTCTGGACTTTATTATTTGACCAACCTTTGCATTGTATGGTGAAAACAGATGGTTGGAGAGTGTGCTGGTATTCCTGTTTTGGCTAAAATGAGCCAGCTCATACTCGGATACCCAGTGCCTCTCGTCATATACAAAAACGGCAATGGTAGGATTGATACCAGAAGAAAAATCAGCTTTAAGACAAATTAACTGGCATAGCTAAATCAGGTGCTGGTTGCAAATGTATCAGCAGATCAGTCTTGACAAAATAACACTGGTTTTCCAGCGGCCTCTCCAACTCCGTATAAACCTTTTCATATTCTGCTGAGCAGTCTGCTACTAGTCATGGAGTGAAAAATCGGGAAGCATATTCAGAAACTGATGGCCTGTGAAGATGAAATGGTCCAAACTTCAGCAAGGTGTCAACTATGTTGGTTGCTTTTTTGTATTTTTTTTTTCCCCCCCTCTTGTGGGAAGTCTTAAACACTTGCCCTTAATTCCAGACGACAGGTTGTTATCAGACAGCTGTTCCTGGTAGTTTGCCGTGGGTGACTGCTTCTTCCAGCCTAAGCTGGGCAATATTTAGCATCAGAGGTTTAGAATTTGTGCCTATTAGAGTCAGCTGATTGCAAGAGACACTTTTAATTTTAGCCAGGGAGAAAGAAGCTTTGGGTTCTTCCTGAGCTTTCCCTTTTAAAACATCCCAGGGGTTATCTTAGGTTTTAATATAGCTTTGGTGCACTTGCAGACAGTCAGGACTGAGATGCTACAGGAGCGTGTGAAGTCAGCAACAAAGCTCCTGCTGTCATGCAGATACCTTTTCACATTAAAAAACGAGGGGAGAGAGATACAATTTCCTATAAGTGAATGCCTTCTCAAAAGAATGTTGTCCGGTGTTGTCCAAAAAATGTTGGCTGATACACAGAATATCTGTAGTATTTAAATATGTTGTAGTAGGTTTTTGTTTGGGGGGGGGGTGTGGGGTGTGGTGATGTTGTGGGTTTTTTCACACCCCCACACCCCCCCCCGTCATGTTGCCTATAATTTTGCTTGTAAATTACGCAGGTACTCCTGTTCTGACAGTTCTGGTTCATTCTCCTATTTGTAAGACAGTAGTACTGTTGCAAGTGCGATGTTACTTATGAGTGCCACATAACGTTGTCAGTACTATGTGCTTTTTAATAGAAACAGAGAAAGTTGTTGATGGTATTTATTTGCCTTTAATTTCATCTACTATTTGAATAATGTGACATCTGAAGAAACTTATTTAGGAAAGTAACTTAAAGAAACTTGTATTTCCCTTTTTGTATAGTTGTATGAGTAATTAATGACTAATCTGAAGATCTCTGGAGGTTTTTTTATTTATATTTCAGATTTGAAGAAGGTTGCTCAGTGTACATTAGTGTCAGGAGGTAAATGGAAAACCAGTGTGCTGAAAACTCAATCAATCATGCTTTTTCTTCTCACTTTGACAGCTGAAAGTTGTGAACTAATCAACTAATTCTGAAAAGTGGTTTGCAATCCAACACTGTTAATATTTAAATACAGTTTTCAATGGTGAGTCCTGCCAGTGCTTCACAGAATCACACAATCACAGAATCACTAGGTTGGAAAGGACCTTCAAGATCATCAAGTCCAACCATTAATCCAGCACCACCATGTCCCCTAAACCATGTCCTGAAGCGCCACACTCACACGTTTTTGAGCTGCCCTGTTGGCATGAGTGAGGTACTCTGGATTGGTAGCGTGAGGGGAGCGTGAAAACGTTCATGGGACAGGTCTGATTCTGCTGGCGAAGGAGCCAACTCAAAAGAGTTCTTGGAATTGTAGAAATGTAGCAAATGTTTTGAAACTTGCAGTTGTTCTTGTTTAGATTGGAAATGTTAAGCATGTTTTTAACAGGCTCCTCTTCCACTATTAAAGCATTACGGTGAAATAATGACATTCCTTTCAATCCATTTTAGACCTTACATGGTGTCCACTAACAGTAAAAATAAAAGTAACAGCAATTAAAATAGTTGCTGGGTTTTCTTTTCTCTTCAGGAATTTATTTACCGCAAGGCTAAATTGACAAATTTTGTTGAAGGCAAATTTCTTTTATTCCTCTGTATTTGAACCAGATGCTTAATCTGCTTGTTCCTAGTATTTGTTTCACTCGGCAATAAACAGGGAGGAGAAGGAGTGCTAGTGCAGCTTGTGGATTTGGTAATGAGAGGTTGCTCGTTCTGAGCCTTGCTCCTCGGTCAGGTCCGTCATGGCTTCAGAGCTGGGGCTTCC
>NW_010512527.1:0-6814 GCF_000687285.1 Phaethon lepturus | reverse complement strand
CTCCGGGGGGGGGTTTCCGGGGGCGGCCCGCCGCTGGCGTGCTGCGTAAGGGATGAGCCTGAACGGATGGAGCAGCAGGCGTTCTAGCAATAGAGAAGAACTGTGTGTGTTGTTATCGTAAGCATCATCAATCCTCCTCCCTTCCTCCCCCTGTTCTCAGTGTCCTCCAGACAAAGACTCCCTGTATCTGCAGCAACGGGGGAGAAAATAGCAACAACCCACCCTGTGTAACGGTGCTGTTTTCTGTCTCAGGGGCAACCTTGTCAATTTAGCAACAACCCACCCTGTGTAACGGTGCTGTCTTCTATCTCAGGGGCAACCTTGTCAATCGGTCTTGGTTTGATGCTCTGGATCTGTAAGCGGTGTGTTTATCATTGCAGGGGACAGCAATACTGATTTATGGATTCCGTTTAGCAGAAAATTCTACCGGTGCCTATGTGGAACAGCCCTATTCCAGCTAAATAGGATGAATGAAAAAGAGCTTTCAATTTCAGTACTCATGATGCACTGCAGGATCACTAGCTCCTGTGGGAGCAATCTGCTGAAAGCTATGGGTCTAAACATTCTCTACTTGGGGCAAAATGTGATTTTTGGGATGTTGGGAAGAGGGAGAGAAATAGTGCGGGGGGGGGGGGGGGGGGAAGATTAAGAAGTTCTTTTAGCTTTGTTTAACCTGATGGTTGTTCTTGGAAGTGCCTTTTCAAGAATAGACTGGGATTTGAAATCTTAAAGAAGTACTTTTCTATTTAATGGCAGTCAAATCTACCACCACACCATGTCCACTTGCTCCAAAACTTCAGGTGATTCTAGCTATTCTTAAGTGTTTCTCTTGTCTGGAGCATTAATGGCAGCCACTATTGCCTTCTGCAAAGAAAGAAAATAACCCTTCGGGGTTTGGGGCACGGGAGGCGTGGAGCAGAGTCCTGGAGAACAGAAAACCAGTTTACTCCAGTAGAGGCTGCAGTAGGCTTTCTGTTCTGCTTGTAATGTCATCATAATTTGGAGAGAAACAGTCTTTCTGTTTCAACATACCTTCGTATTTCTTTTCTGGTTTTGTTTCTTCCCTTATGGCAGCATTCTCTTTGCAGATGTGTTATCCTCTGCAGGTCTCATGCAAGATGTGAGGGGAGAAGAAAGGGATTTTTCCATTGCCATAAGATGGGTAAAGTGAATCAGTGTCGTCTGAGAACAAGTAATTGTCGTGGATTGCAGGGGTATTACCATTTCTGTTGTCTCTGGAGGTTTGAGTATCTGGCAGCAGAGATGGCATCTGCAGAGTGAGCCTTCTGGTTGCTCATTCTGTTTCCTGCTCCTTGGTCAGGTTTATCATCGCTTCAGAGCTGTTGGTGTGCAGCATAATGCTGTAGATACCTTGTCTCCTGGACGGACCCCTTGTAAGTACATTGCAGGTTGTGTCCATTCCTTGTCTTTGGTCCTGGCTCCTGGATGAACTTTGGACCCATGTGGTAGCCTTGTTTCCAGTCCTGTCTCTGGCCCCATCTGATTTGGCTCCTTGACCGGGCTCCCTGGACAGACCTTGGACCCAATTCATCACTTTGCCATGCCTGATGCCATGGATGGACCTTGTTACTAAGACCTGGCTTTACCTCTCAGTTCATGCCCTTGTGTGACTGTGTCCCATCAAGTGAGGACTCAACCTGTGCTGGGGCCACCCTCATCTCCTGGCTCGCCTGCCCTGAGGGAGCAGGTGTCCCTTGCTGCTCCCTGACAGCAGTATGAATATAGCTCCACCCTTACTTGGTGGCCAAACGGCGTTTAACAACTGGCTTAGCTGGAAAAGCATTCACATTCTGAATGCTTTTCCTTAACTCTGTCTCCATAGAGGCAGGAACAAAATAGATCTACTTCCAAAGAGTTATTAATGAAGGCTTCAAAAGTGTATGACTGAATTAAGGTTTTTCTACAGGAAAGTGGATCATTTTCCTTCGTTCCGTGATTTTTGAAATGCACGTTTTTCCCTGTTTAGAAGCTGGTAGTTCTGTGGTTTGTTTGCAAGTGACTGCAAAGCTGTGGCATGCAGCTCTGTTCCTGCTGGAGAACGTGCCAAGTGACGATCCAGAGTTCAGAGGGAACATCTAAGGAGCTCAGATACTGCTCTCAGAACTGTTGGGTTTTTTCCTTTTTCTCTTTTATTTGAAAGGAGCAAAGTTTTGCAGAGTTACATTGACAGTAGATAGAATTATGCTTTTCAGTGGTGTCCTTATGAAGTGACTTATTCCCCACAGAGAGTCTCCTGCTTTGTTTGCTCTGGGCTTCCAGGCTTATTGTCTGAAGAACCAGGTCTTAAAATGCCTTGCTGAGCTATACTTTTTAAAATATATATATATTTAAATTGTACAGACTGTAGATGGGACACTTTACATATGGGCTTGTCTTGATATGACTTGATGACATTAAATTTAAAAGCTTCAAGGTAGACTGGTGCCTAGTGATGCTCATCATCGGCATTTCAGAGGCTTCACTGAGACCTAAAGACATTAAGTGTCATCTTTAAATGGCTGGTTACATTCAGTAATGGTTTGCTCAAGCGAACACCTAATTTCATCAAAAAGGGAAGCTAGTGTCTCCTAGCAGACACTTTTCATTGCAGAAGCTCATTAATTACTGAACTTTGGTAGGTTCTCTGTCGACAGTAGTTAATGACAAGCTGAAGTGCTTCTAGTGTTGGGCCTCTCTAACTTGGAGCTCCTTGTGTGTTTGTATTGCTGTCTCTGTCCAGCTTTAAATGTGCGCAGTTCTAAAGTTGTCTGCCAAGATGCATATTGCTGGCAAAAAGCAACGCGCTGGTGTCAAAAATTTGCTCATCCAAGAAGTAGCGCAGCTGTCTTGTAAAACACAAATGCAGCGATAATGTAAAATAGGTTAGAGCAGTGTGAAGTAGGGATTAACAAATCTAGATACTGCAGTGATCCCATCATCTCCTACAGAGCTGTTGATCTCTTCATTACTTTGAGTGTGAGACGAGATGTTGGGCTCAATGAGGAGTCTACTGCCTGTGTTTTGCTTTGCCTCTGCAGCTGTAATTAGTTGACAGAACTTTAAACACTTCTGATTCAGGACCGTCTAAACTTTTTAAAGCTGGAGGAGAGAACATAGAGGGTTTTATTAGCAGATGCCTCAGTAGATGATGCAATGTAGCATATATTTTGGAGGAGCAGTTTTTCAAGACTGTGGGATACTGTAACTAGAAAAAGGAGTTAAAGGATAGAATAATGTCTATTCTAATTCTTAGCTCTTTTAGAGATGGCCAGAAACCAAGTTTCCTGTTTTGCTGGATAGTTGCTAGTGTAATCAACCTGAGGCAAAGGAAAAAAAATTCTGCTGGCCTTTGCTAAAAAAGCTTTGACTTGGTGATAAAAAGTGAGGCTGACATGTATTGGTCTGACAGCTGCTCTGAGTTCAGTAGCTAGAGCTTGAGTTCTGTCTCTCTCCATCAGCACTGATTCCAGCATCAAGAAGCATCATGTTAGGGAAATAATAATGTCTAAATCAATAGTTACTGCTTTTGAGCGTAGTTCCCTGTATACACTTTTTTCTGCATGCAACTAAAGAGGGACAATAGAAGGCAGTGCAGGTGCTTGTCTGTCCGCCCCAGGGAATCGCACTAAAGTTGGAAAATTCATAATAACTTTAATCAGCCTTTCATTTTTCAATGAGCAGACTGCTTGTTTAGCCTAGTTGGGTAAGAAAATAAGACCTTGAGGAAAAGGCATTCATGATAGCTAGTAAGCATTAGTCATCTGCTCCTCTTTCTTTCAAAGGTGCAGGAACTACAATTAAGTACTGGTTCACCCTGAACTGGGATAGGTTGTCCAGTACTAAAAGGGTTAGCTGAACAGGGAGCTTTCTCCAGACCATGTAGAGGAGCGAGGCCAGACTCTCCAGATGTCCAGGACTAGATTAAACAAGGGCTTCAGATCGAGGACATGCATTCTACGCTCTTGTCTTCTGGTGTGTTATACTCATTGGCTCAGCATCGTACATGCTAATCCTGATCTCGGCTCCTCTGACCATCTGCATGGGGTCTTGCTCTTACAGGAAAGAGCACAGAGCTAAAGAACGTATCATTATGGTAAGATACAGTATGGTAAGTTATTTTCCTGAAATAATGCTTCATTCCTCCTCTTCAGTCAAGAAGGAGGATGAACACTTGACTGGTAAATCTATGGCAGGAGCCTAACCCCTTCCCCTTTTTAACTTGCATTAAAACTAACAAAGAGATGATGGATCCAACAGTACTGGAAATAAGTTTTTTCTCGTAGAGACATTATTTTTTCTGTTCTTTTTTTTTCTGTTTTAGCAATAAAAGGAACCCTAAATTGAACCACTGATTAAGACCAGGTATCTTAGGGTGTTCTGTCATGTCTGTTATCTGGTATCTAATTTTGATAATACTGCTTGAAGTACAGACAAGAAGCTGGTCACCCATGAAACAACAATGCAATACCAATTTACTGATTGCCAAATATAAATTTGATGTAACAGATGACGTGCTGCTAGGTGAAGCTTTCAGGACTTGTGCTGCAGCCGGGAGAAGTCTGATGCAACTTGCTTTTAAGTTCTATCTTGCTGCTCTTTGCCCTCTTTCTCCACAAAATGTTCAATCTTGAATTAAACATTTTCTGCCCCACCTCACCCCAAAGGGAAGGCTGCAACATTTGGCAATGCACCTGGGAATGTATACAAACAGCAGTAAGGAGGGGAGATGAAAAAGGAGGCTGATTTTACTTGATCGTGAAATTTTAACACTCCTTAGCAGCTTGCCAGCCAAACGGGATTGTATTACCAGATGTCCTGGCAGAAACATGCGCAGCTCTGTGAGATCATAAATCCAAACAACGTATGGCAACCTTGCGTGTATAACACTACTGTTAGCAATGCAGAATTTCAGCGTGGAAAGCTCTGGTGATGGGAAGGATTAGTGAGGACAAAACTTTCCCAGACTTAGCTTTAAAGCCTTAGGTAAGTACTAGCTGCTGCTGGTGGTGGTATGTTAATGGGGAAAAAAGGAATATAGTGATGCCTGTGCTTTATCAGTAGCAATAAGCCTTGTTTGCTTGCAGTTGTCTTCTCCCATCATTTCTTGGCCTTTCAGCAGGCAGAATTGTAGTGCAGACGCTCAGAGGCTGATCTCTTCTCTCTGTTGGCGTACATGAAAGCACTGAGAGGATGTTGTCAAAGACTTGCTAAACTCCAGGCGTGAGTCAACAGAGCGGTGGTGCTCTGTAACGGTGCAGAGTTGTCTTGCCGTTTGTCTTGAGTGTAAACGGAGCTCTGTTGTCTTCGTCTTGGCAAGTTCTCGTTTAATAGGAAGAACAGGGATGGTGGAGGCCTGGGCTGGAAGATTGTGTCTGGTACATTTGTTTTACTCTTCTTTCTGTTTCTTTTGTCATGTTTCCTAAATAGAGTACTAACTGAACCTGTTCTTTTAGTCTACACATTAAATATAAATGCATGTGTCCATTCATAGGATAATTTCCTCACTAAGCTATGCAAAGAATAGGAAAAAATCAGCTGTTGTGGTTTTTCAATTGTCTCTCCCTTCATGGAAAAGCAAAGGGGCTCACTGGCATTCTGTAGCAAAGGAATCGCTTGCTTGGTGAGGACTTAAAATTGAGTCCACTAAAGGTGTTGGGAGTATGCTTGTGTGAGCAGGTGTGGTTCTTGTGTGCTACATGTTGATACCAAACTGTTGGCTAACCCAACTGACAAGGTGGCAGGCAGGCATTTAAAGTAAATGGAGGAAAATATCCTATCCCCTGTTTTATTCTGTTGTTGCTAGAAAAAAATGGGTTCCTATGAAGTGTGAAAAAGAGCGAGTCAACTCCCTGGCTTTTTAAAGAATAGTATGAGGGTAAATTGCCAGAGGAAAAGAACAAAGGGGAATTCAGCATGGCTAGTTGACTGCGAATTGCAGTTAAACTTAAGTGACCAGAAAGTGGAAGATCTAAAAATAAATGAAGTTAAGTGTTTTCTTTGCAGAGATTAATCTTGCTACCCAAGTGTGAAATCTCCCCCCTTCCTTCCATGCATTCTTTAAATTTTCAAGTTCCATACCACAGAATTTCAGGTGGCTCATTGCTGCCTACATTAGTCATTCTGACCTCATGCTGGTTTTGTCCTTGAGAGTAGAAATACACACTAAAGATATTTAAATTGTTTGCTGTTTTATTGATTTTAATGGTAAATTACCTCAATACTGTAATGCCTTGGAAAGCTTTGTGCAGAGTGCCTGTCATCCATCATTCAGCTTTCCTGGAAGGTAAGTATGGCTAGACCAGTGTTTGTTGCTCTTGGGAAGTTCCATTCATGCAGTCTTCACGTTTGCCTGTGCTAAATCATCTAACTTCCTAATATTTGTAATAAAGCTGTTCAGGACTGGCTTATCTTGCTATGATTTTAGGAATTTAAATCCCTCTGCTGTGAAGGAAAAGAGAGGGGGCTCATGCCTAGATGATGCACTTTGTTTACTTCTGCAGACAGCGCAAAGCATGGCACGAACAATACGTGTCAGAAGCAGGAGCCAGTGAAGGGTGTCCAAGTGCCGTTGCACTGCCATAGCAATTTGGTACAGTTCTTGTCTGCAAATGTAAAGCTGACATTAAATTTGTCAGTCTTTACAGAATCACAGAAACGTTAAGGTGGGAAAAGACCTTCAAGATCATCAAGTCCAACCATCAACGCAACACCACCATGCCTACTAAACCACGTCCTGAAGTGCCATGTCCATTTGTTTTTTGAACGAATCATTTTGAACCATCACCAAGTGATGGTGACTCCATTTCCCTGGGCA
>NW_010512526.1:3077-3396 GCF_000687285.1 Phaethon lepturus | reverse complement strand
GGGAGCAGGATGGAGATGAAGAAAAACCTGGTATAGGCAGCACAACAGAGCAGGATTAAAAAAGAATAGGGGCAGGGAGCAGGACACAGGCATGCAGTGAGAAGCAACAGCACAGGGAGCAGCACGGACCAACAGAGAATAAAAAAGAAAGGGGGAGCATGAGAGAAATGGGGGGAAGGGGGACAGATAAAAGGACAGAGCAACAGAGGGCAAGAGAAGCCGGACACTGGGACAGAATGACAAAAGAGCGGCAGTGAGCATGACAGAGCACTAGAGACATGAGAAGGACAGAGGGATAGAGAGACAAAGCAGGAGCCGA
>NW_010512526.1:2457-2899 GCF_000687285.1 Phaethon lepturus | reverse complement strand
GACTGAGGAGCAGAGACGGAAAGGTACGGGGAAAAGGACGGTGAGACGGAAAAAGGAATAGGGCCAGTGAGCAGGCCAAAAGGACAAAGAAAAAGGAGAGGAAGAAGGAAGCAAGGTAAAGGTGGGGACAGGGAATGGGATGTACAGAGAGAGAAAAAGTAGGACACAGAACAGGGGACAGGGATTGAGTGATACAATGAGAAATACATATTAGGACAGAGAGATGAAGAAGGTAAAAACAGCGACAGGCTGGAGGACCTGCTTCTCTCACCCTTCTCGCTCCCAATGTCAGTTCCGTGGACTCAAAAATGGGACGTGGCACAAGACTGGGGAACTGGGGAGTGAAAGAAAAGGCATGGGAAACTTTTAAAAAAGAAAAAAACAAGAGAGTGCAAAACAGCAAAAGGGAATGGGATAGGGATGGGGAGCAGACAGAACAAGA
>NW_010512526.1:628-2339 GCF_000687285.1 Phaethon lepturus | reverse complement strand
GAAAATGAAAATATTCTACCAGCTTGAACAGAACTGCTTACAGTAGTGGCTTACCCTGCTTCTACTCTAAGTTAGCGTCCGTTTCGTGGCAGGGTATGCAGAAATATAAACCCCACGATAAAACATGGAAGGAGAAACATGCTTATAGGAGTAAGGTAAATGGATTATGGGCACAACACCTAATATTACTCGGTCTCAATCCTAGCTCGTACAGTCAATAAATACTCAGATTTCCGAATGTAATTTCTGCAAATTCCAGATTTATTTGTGCTCCTCAATTCAAAAAAATAAATTGCATTCTCTCAGCATTAGATATAGGGTTGTTTGAAGATGCTGTGAACATAAGGAGACACTTCTCTTTTGCGAGTTCTTTGGAAAACATATGCTGACCCTGAAATTGAGCGAGAAGAGTATGAGAAAATGAGAAAAGCTTACTGTGGATTACTTCGGTGGACACGACGTGTTAAGGTATGTACGGGCACCCGGAATGCAGAATAGGTCTCGAATCTGGTCCACGGTGGAGAGAAACCCCAGGCTGCTTCAGTCGTCTGCCTTTTTCAAATCGACGGCGACCCTAAGTTCACTCCCGTGCCTGTGCCATGAAGAGGGGAAAGACGTTTCTACGTTGCGTATACTGAGTTGATCTTCTACGCAAGTATTAATACATTGCTTTCCCCTGATGTGTTTCTTGGGTATTGTACGATATTTTCATCAGTCGTGAATAAATGCTGTTGAAGAGTTTTTACTATTACTGACTTTGGATATTTTTGGTGTGAAAGAAAACCAGGAAAACACCATACAGGAACTAAATTCATTTTAATAGTCTCTGAATTTCCAGTATTTGAAAGGAAAAAATAATAGGGTAAGTACAGGAGTCTGCAGCCATTACCAACAGAAGCAACGTTAGTAAGCTTCTCAATATTATTTTATGGTATTTCATGGGAAAAAACATTAAGCCTAACATTTCTCATGTGTAACTTCTCGGGGACTGGACAGCCTAACATTTCTCATGTGTAACATCTTGGGGGTTGGACACAGAAGGAACTTGACGCTCTTAGTAAGCTGCCTGAGAATCACAGCTTATGATTAATGTCTTCTGGTCGCACAGGATGAAGCAGAGGTATAACTGATTTCTTGTCCGTATATCTGGAAGGACCTTTTCTCAAATCTGTGCAAAAGAAAACAAATGCTATTATAAGACGACAGTCATGGCACAAAGCCACATTACTGTAATTCACAATTACACAACACAACAATTCTGTGTTACAATAAGATAATTTTTATCACGAAGATTTTCTAGAATCATTGCATACCTCAAGTTGGAAAGGACCAATAAGGATCATTGAGTCCAACTCCCCGCTCCTCGCAGGACTACCTAAAACTAAACCGTGTGACAAAGAGCATTGTCCAGACGCTCCCCAAACTCTGACGGGGCTTGGCGCCGGACCTAAAACTAAACCGTGTGACAAAGAGCATTGTCCAGACGCTCCCCAAACTCTGACGGGGCTTGGCGCCGGGACCCCTACCCTGGAGACCCCATTCGGGTGACCGACCGCCCCCTCGGTGGACCTCTTCCTAATGTCCGATGTGAACTTCCCCTGATGCTGCTTCGTTCTGTTCCCTCGTGTCCTATCGCCGGTCGCCGGAGAGAGGGGATCAGGGCCTCCCCCTCCGCTACCCCCACGAGCAAGCTGTAGACTGGGATGACGGC
>NW_010512526.1:0-299 GCF_000687285.1 Phaethon lepturus | reverse complement strand
CCAGCCCCTGTATTTCATAGTACTCCTCCATATCAAATAAATGATATAAGACTAGAGAATGGCTAGACTAGCATCCCAATCATAGAAACAGCATTCCATCAGTGACAGAGTCCCATCCTACCTCAGATGTCCTCCTTAATCATGGAGACATACCTCTGGAATCCCTAGAGAGCCTTCCTGAATACCGAGACGTTGCTCTGGCGATTACAGAGTCAATAGAGGCCAACAATAGGTGGGAGGCTGCAAGGTATGTCAGGCTGGAAAGGAAGTAGAGGCCAGAAAAGAGTGGAGGCCGAAAA
>NW_010512525.1:148695-149017 GCF_000687285.1 Phaethon lepturus | reverse complement strand
CGGCTCTAGGGACTCGGGAGTCCCTTTCCCTTGTATGGTGCACTCCCGCCTCGCCCTTAATCCGCCCGGCAGGCAATAAACTTCCCTCTAAATGCGCCGGGAGATAACAGCCAACTTTTATTGATTACAAGAAAATGCTCGAAACTAAATAAAGGGCTTTTATGAGGATCCCTGCGAAGAGCCTTTTCTCCGCAACCATTAAGCGCAATATCGGCGTTTTTACTGTGTATAAACTGTGAACTTGTTTAGCTATAAAGGTGGAAGCGGGTGAAAAGCCGCTGAAAAGCGAAATGTTTTGTCCAGAGGGGCCAGGGTCGGACGT
>NW_010512525.1:147696-148652 GCF_000687285.1 Phaethon lepturus | reverse complement strand
TCCTCTCGTTCCCCCTCTCTTCTCCCTCCATGGAAGCGTCGGTACAGGAATCGCTCCCAAACCTTAAAAATAGGGAGCGCTGGGGAGCAGCAGATGAGATGCTGAGCAGGGGAAGGGCGAAACTCATCTCATGCAGGAGTTTGAAGGTGGGAGGGGGCTGCCAAAGGCATCACGAAAAAAAAACAAACCCAAACCCAACCCACACCTGGCAGGATCGAGCCCTGACTTTGAAACAGCAGTGAGCACATAATTTTTTTTTTTTTATTGTGGTGGCCCTTAATATTTTGAGCACAACCCTCACGTAAATTACTCAAGATGTTCCGTGGCTTCATTACTGTTGTTATTTCTGTCCGTAGGCGGCCGGCTCGGAAGTCACAAACACATTATTTTCTCCTGCAACCTCATTGCCAGCCTTCGAGAGCCAGGGGCACAGGCAATTTTGTTTTTAGTTTTTTTTTTTTTTTTCTTCTTGTTGTTCTGGTTGCAACACTTCGGAAAGGTAACTGTAAAATCACTCAGTGCCTGCGAGTTGCATCGCGTTTTACTGGAAAGCTATAAAACTGTCTTATTCCCTGATGTTTCTTGATTAACTTATGAGCATAAAGGAAATGCTTGAATTGTGTTCCCTCTGCGGTTTTCTTTCGGCGAGGGGAAGCCAAGGGAAGATGCTAATATTGTCATCTTATTTTACAATTTATACCAGCTGCCCGAACAGCATGTATATACAAAAGAAGGCGCAGTGGGGTTCAGTTTCTTAAATGCAGCCCATATATTTCAGAGATCATACTCGCCTTGATAGCTGGACCGGCGAATTATTTAGGCTGCCCTTTATTGCTGTTAAAACGTTGGCTTCCATTTAAACAAACACAGCGATCCAGAGCCATTTATCAATTCCGTAGAGGTCCGGTTAGCAGGACGACCCGGCAGCCACGATGTGTGCTCCCCTGGCCCCCCCC
>NW_010512525.1:113708-147679 GCF_000687285.1 Phaethon lepturus | reverse complement strand
CTGCCTCTGCTCCCACCGTACAGGGACCCCCCCAAAAAAAAGACTTGCATATGGGCCCTTGGCTTCCCCACGCAAATGCCTCCCCCGCTCCAGCCCACCATGTGCTTACACTTTATCTCTAATACATGTGGATCTCTATGCATAGACATATAATAGTATGCTGGAAATACGTGGCTGGGCTTTTTTTTTATTAAGCTTTTTTTTTTTTTAAGCTGCAGCCCGTGAAGCTTCTTGAGGAATTATTTAGCCCATTAGCTGAATTAGCTGGCGAGAACCAAACCAAAACAGAAAGGACGCGAGCATCGCTACTTGCAGAACTGGAAAACATTTGGAAGGTTGTTATATACACTTCAGGTCATAAATTAATAGTTGATTTATTCTTCAATCAGGAAAAAGCCATTAAGGTTTGCTCAGCTCTGGTCTGTGGGAAAATAATTTCTTTGATTGAGTTTCCCCTAAAGACCCCCAGAAGTTCTCTCTCCTCTGTCATGAACAGTCTGCTCTTTCCTGTCTTCCGGACGGAGGGAAGAGTAGGACCTCCGGAGAAAAGCAGCTTTCCAGCATCTTGAATTTCACTTTGCATCTTTCTTCCTACCTGCTGATTTAATTTCTCTTTGCATTCGGGACCTTTCTAAATCCATCAAGAGAAAACTGTGGGATAATGAGCGTGGTGTAACATCTTTTATCAGCTTTTTCTTCCTTGCTGGTGGCCAATATTGCAGCTCTGAAGGAAAGAGACATTTGGTGGGGGGGCTGAGGGGTGGGAAAGCATGGCATGGAAAGAAATTCAACCTGAGGAATGAGAGGAATGGATAAAAAAAGGCAGGGCTGATGACTTTTTCATTGCATAGATTTCCTACAGGAGCAGTGGTTACCGATCCCTGGTCGGCTTGTTTATTTAGTGTGTTTCTGAAATGCATGAGCTCCTAAGCTGGCCCGTGTCGCTGGAGCGCTCCCCGCTTCCACAGACGAGCCCCAGACCTGGCCCACAGCCTTGCCATTAGAAAGAAGCAGCTCTTCAGCCCGTCGACCCACCGGCAGCGATGCTAGGCCACTAAGCACCATTTAGTGGCCTGCTCCCCACCCTCTCTGGTGTCACATTGAACCCCAGAGACCATCAGGCTGCTGCTGCGAGGTTGGGAGTTTGATATCAAAGGGCCATTTGCCTTGAAGGTAATCAGACTCTCTCCTTCCCTCTTCCTGTTCAAATTTGCAGGGTGCTATTTTAGGGTTCTCCCTGGCTGATATTGATGCAGATGCAGGTCAAAGGACCCTCTGCAGCACAGGAACTGGCGGTGCATGGGTGGGAACCCAGCATGGTGGCCGTCCACCCCCATGAACGATGGGACGTGAGCTGGTACCTGTGGCAGGCGCATATGTGCTGCTGAAACCTTGAGCCCTGTCCGTCTCTCCTTCAGTAAGCGCCCCATGGACTGCTCCAAACTCAACCCTCACTGTCCCTCCTGGGCCAAATTTCAGTAGGGCCTGAAATCCTAGCCTGTCATTTTAGTCTAGGGCTGGCGATGGGTTACAACACGATGTGGTTGAGTGGGAACTGGCCCCGGCAGCAGTGCAACCTCACAAAGTTCCCATTGTTAAAACTGAGCACAGCAAGACCTGTGCTGAGAAGCACAGAGCGCTCTTTCCTTCCATCCTTCACTTTTTGTAAAGGTTGAGGCAAATCCACCATATAGATCTGTGCTTTTGTGTGGACCTCTGCCCTTGTGATGAGCCTCACCTGCAGCAATGAAAACCCACGTCAAGATCCGTCCTGTTGAAGGTGGTAACTGAAGTTAGGGGTTTTCTGCTGGGGAAGTTTCAATGGTAGGCGTAATTTTTACGGGGCTAATGCATCATGACTAAGGCTTACTTAGGCCTAACCGTCCCAGATTATTTGCCAGTTCTATCACCTGTATAACCAGGAATGAGGCAGAAGAAGAAACAGGGCAAAAAGGGAAAGCAATAGCACTGAGCCTGCTGGGGGAAAACAGACTGTGTTTGTTTAATCAATTTTTGACCTCTTTTTTTTTTTCTTCTTTTTTTTGTTGTGATGAAGTATTGTAAAGGCAATTTACACAAGGCACAGCAGGTAAGATTCCTTGACAGACATTGTTTAAAAAGGCTGGTGTGGAATAGTAATCAGAAAAATGACTCAAATGAGAGCCTAGACTCTTCCCTGTAGGAAAGAAATGCTAAGTGGGCATTTTTCATCCATTGTTGTCTTTTTTTTTAAAGCAGTTTCCTAAAGTATTCTTTGTGACACCAATAGTGGGTCTTGCATGCATTTTCTCGAGCAATTATTTAATCTGCTGTTGTACTGGAATGTTGAATTGTTTTCAGCTTTAGCTCTCCTAAGCCTGTCTCTAGTGCAATGAAAGCTTTTGCCTTGGTACTAACTAGTTGTGTGGAAGAACGGGTTCATAGTGGTTTGGTGCCCAGAGCTGCCAAGTATGAATTGCAGACCACTTCTGACAGAAGGCTGAACTGGTCCCCTCCAAAACAGCCTTGCTAAAAGGCAGGAGGCATCTTCAGTATACAAATATTTCTGGGAACAAATATTGTTTTTTTTTCTCTTTCAGATTTATTTTGTCCCTTGAAATGTGAGATTGATCTGAAATGCCTAAGAGGATGTTGCAGAAGGTTCATGTGAGGTAATGCCCTCATCCATGTGATCCTCGATAAGACGATGTTAGCTGAGACAGGTAATGGCAATGAAGTGATACGTACTTAATTTTTATTATGAATCTTACGAATGATTTAATTTTCTCTTACTACCTGGGGACATGACATGAAAATACATAGGTATCCCATGCTTGATGGAGATAAAACATTCCCACCCATGCCAGAGCGCAGCGTTCCTGAGACACAATCCTTTCTAACTCCCCTTTGCTGACCGACAGATTCAGTTTGTTCTCACTCAGGCACGTGAAACAAATCCAGCTTGCTTTCAGCTGCTATATTTATTTTTTGTTTTTTCCAGTGTGGATCCACTTGCTTGGTATCATTTTTTCAAAACGTTGACTTTTGGATCGCACTGTCAACGTTAATGTAGGAGGGTTGAGCTTACTCTGCATGTGGAGGTGCCCTACTGCAAAACCACAACAAAGACTTGCGTAGCACACGGAGCACATTGCAGTGGAAAGCCACCTGTTGAAATAGTAGAGATCATGCCATTTTTTACACATGCACAGTAAAAAAATGCAAAGATAGTCTGTCTGAGGCTTTCCAAAGCCAGGGGTTGTTGAAATCTTGATGGAAGAATGCAGTCCTTCACTTCTATGCCTCTGCAATACAAAATGTCTGTTAAAAGTGATAGACTTGAGGCCAAGGCAAACAATTTCCTAAGCTAAACTTGAACACTTTTACTTGCAAATACTGATCTTGTGATGACAGATTCATTTTTCCAGCTCTGGCAAATTTGTTTCTACTGCGGCCTTGCTGGAAATTATCCTGCAAGTGTTTATAAACCTGTCCTACTGTGAAGGACTCCATGTAGGACGCATTATTCAGATGAAGGGAGGACCTCATAGCTATCAGCAAGGTGGGTCTGCATAAGTAGTCTTGGGTTCTGTCTTCTGCAACTGAAAGCCCCTCAGATCTGTTTTGCTAGGAGCCTGTGACTGCTTATTTTTATGCTAGCCATCAGCTATTAGGGGTCCAAGGTTAGGAGACAGTGCGGAAGTTGGGAGGTGGAGTTCATCGCCTTGGCTGCTTTGTTGGTTTGTCGAGGCTTTGGTAAGTCATGGTATGTCTCAGACTGCCTGTCTGTTGGATGCGTGGCTGAAGCCTTCCTGTGGGCTGCTCTTGCCAGGCTAGAGAGGGCTTTGTGAGGCGTGAAAAGCGGAACTGCTCAAGTGGCCGTGGGGTGTGTTGCCTCCTTTGGGGTCCCTTGCTGGAAGTCATTGCTCCTCCCGCTGTAGCAATGCGCTATAGGTATGTAAAGGGCTGGTACGCCGCAGAAAGACTGAGCAGACAACAAGGGACTGAGGCCAAGAAGAGCCCTGGTAGTCTGTGTTTCCTTCAGATTTGCAGATGTACCCTCTTCCACTACCTGCCTTGTCTGCTCAGTCCATACTCAGTGTTTCCCCCCATAGTCTACTTTCTTCTCCTGACTGAGGCTGACCTGTTTGGCTGCTGACTGTGCCAGATATGGGGGTGGATGGACCAGCAAACACTTTGTGTCCTGTATTTGGAGGAAGGTCTTCAGCTATCTGCCCTGCGTTTTCCAAGGGCACAGACACACAGACCCGGAGCCATAGGAGGGATGGTGCATGGAGGGCAAGAGGAGAGGAGCGTGCCTCACCGTGAAATGTCTCATGCAGATACAAGGAATCATCGGAAGGGAGACTCGCTCTGCAGGAGCTCAGGGTAACCTTGAAGTTGAGTACAGACCATCAAGGCACCTCACCTCATGGCTACCACCAATGTGGATTTGCCTTAGAAGTCCCCAGCTTCTGCCTTCTGCATTTTAAAACCCTTTGGAGTTCCTTGCCTAGGAGCAGATGCTTATTTATTGGTATGTTAACCAACTGCTAGAGGCCCAAAATGCTCTGTTGTTCCTTGGAAACAGATTACTCAGTGTTGAGTCTGATTGACATTTGGTTGCTCACTGAAGTATGCAGCAACTATCCTTCTCACTATCCACCAGCCACAAAACTCCAGTGCCGCTGATGATGTGTGCTCTCTCTGAAAGTCTTCCAGGCCCTTGAGCAAGATGGTGCAATAAATATTAAGAAACAATTTAATGCAGTGTTATCAGGTGGTAATTTCCCCCGATATCCCTCACCCAGAGCTGTCTTACCGCTCCTACTCTCTGGTTATTTGCGTCACACTGAGCTTTCTATTAAAAATTGATACTGAAAATAAACCAGCGGCTTTTTTACTTAGCCCCCCTCAGTCTAAAAAAGCCCAGCAATCCAAATAACCAACCGAAACGCCAAACAAAAACAGATGTGGAAACCAACAGAAAAAGGAGGAGTAGGAATACTCTTTCTTTCCCTAAATAAAATACCATGGTTTATTACGTCTGCATATGTATGAGTGCTGGAGGAGGACAGAAAAGTCGATTTTATTAGGCAGATAAAGCCATTCTTAATTGCCTCATCGGGAGCTGGAAAACCCCTTCAGAGACCTTAGGGCCACCTTTAGCAATGGGTGACGGGCTGACGTGCAGAGGCCGTGATGCTCAAGCACCCCACGCCTCTGTGCTCTCCCCTTTCCCCAGGGCCATTCATTGCCACCTCCAAACCCCTTCTTTGTCCAGCCAGGGCATTTCCCAGGCCTGTTTGCCACCAGCCTTAAAGCTGCCCTGCGTACAGCCGTGGCGGAGAGGAGGGAGGTGATGTGCTACCGCTGCTGGAGAAGCAACATGGTGTTGCTGCATGGCTCCTGCCCGTGCTGCTGTCCCCGTTGTCCCCCTCGCGAGGGCTGGTGCAAGGCTTGGACGCTCGCGGTGGATTCGAGAAAGACCTCGTATTCACGCTTTCTTCCACCACAGGCACCCTGTCCTGTATCTCCGAACCTCAGTTTCCTATCATTAGGTGCGGTGGGAAAAAGGGCCATTTAAATACCGGTGAAGAGTGGATACAGGACGCGGGTATGTTTTAAATTAAGGTGTGATTTTAAACTAATAAAACTAAGCCTTACCAAAAGGCTTGGACGTGTACTTACTTCAGTTTAAATTTGAGCCATTTAGGCTGCTCTTAAATCATACTAGACATATAACTGTATTTTGACTCATATTTAAACTAAAATAAAAATATCCAGACAGTGCTTTGCACAGCTGTTTAACAACTGTTAAATACATAAATAGACATCACGTACTAAAATACTATGTGGATATGAGCCATATAAACAGAAAAGAGCAGAAATACAGAAGTCTTTTAAACCTGATCTAATTGTGTGTCTAGGCAAGCTTTACTCAGCACCAGAGTCTGCCTCAGTGCTGCTTACTGGTACTTGGAGAGAGTAAGGTTTTGGTAGGCACAGCAAGGCCTTGCTTCCCAATGTTATAAATTTTCTTTGGGGGCTGATGTCTCTAAGACAAATGGCAAAAACATTTTCAAGACTGCCACTGGAGTCTCGGGGTGTTTTTCCCGTGGATCTGTGGGTGCTCGGTAACTGCAACTGCTGCTGGACCAAGCGAGAAGTTTGCAGCCCTTCTAAGCACTATTAATATCATGGTTCTGCTCGTGGCTGATGGGGTACTTTGAAGGCAAAGAGTAAAAGATGAGAAAGAGATGGAGGAGGGGTATAATGCTTTCCTTTTTATCTCCACTTTTTTTGTGCAAAAGAATAGGACTTCTGCCAAGGCCTTTATTTATCCGTTGCTATGAAAATCACTTTGTGTCCTAGTTTCAGCAGCATTAATATATTTTTTTTCAGTAAGTGATTATGTTTTATGACCAGTTTAGACTTATATGGAGGTGCAGTAATATGCTATAAAACTCTATGCCGTAAGCTGTATACAGGACATATCAACTAGTCTAAAGTGATTACATTAATAAGAGAAGAACCAATCCTTCTTACAATCTCATGTTATAGCAGATGAGCTCACTGCTCCTGAGGAAGATGTTAAATCACGTTTGTGTAGAAGGTAGAGGGACCCGCGACGCGACTACTGTTTCAAGAAAATATGATGCAGATACAGTCCTAGATCCAAGTATGGAAATTAGCTGGTGGGCCCCTCAGGCTTTCTGGCAACTCACATGCTATGGAGGAAGAAGAAACAGCTGCTCCAGCTATCCCTGGAAAAGATGACAGTGAAGGGAATTAAGCCTCGCAGAGCGGTCCAGGTCCCTGTGAAGGAGCCGCGGAGCCTCGGGCCGGTGCCGTCATGGAAAGCCGTGGCGTCACCAAACACGGCAGCGAGCCGAGCTCCCGATCGGCAGGCACGGAAGCAAAGGCGAGGTTTGCTGGGGGGTTTGAGAAGGAGTGCACAGGTCGTCTCACACCGCAAGCACGAGCCTGTGCTCTCCCGGTGCCCGGCCGAGCGTTCCTCGGTCAAGGCACAAGGTACCAGCCTTTATGTTGAGGCTGGTCGTAACAAATCTGCATTGATACAATAAATAAATGTGACTGAGGTTTACAGTTCAAACAAGCTGTGAGGAGCCACCACAAATCAGCTTGTCACGTCGCCACCAGCTTTACAATCAATCTCCCGTACAGGGCTTAGGCTCTGACTCCTTTCTTTAAGTTTGCTTATTTTTGTGGGCAAGGGAGTGACTAAAGGATGGCTGGACTCAGACCTTTCTGTTTTAAGAGGAGCGAAGCGCTCTTACACTTCAGCGGTAGAGCCCACTTGAAAAAAAGAAAGGGATGGGGAGAAAAGCAAACAAAAGCCATCCGCCTCTGCCCTAATGGTTTGAGTCTAGCCTGGAGAGTCAGAAAGGCTTGTTAGAAAATGTTGCTGACGCGGGGGAAGCTGTGGGCAGCTAGGGCTGGAGCAGTTGTGCTGTACTGTAATAAATGAAGCCCTGGTTTGTACCCTTTGAATGCAGTGTGTTTAATCCCCATCACATGGTTAAAATCAACTTTTGGGTTCTCTCACTCTTGCCTGTTTCCCTTCTGGCTTCAACCCCATGTCCTGCTTACCCTTGAGGGTGCTCTCATGGAGGAGCTTCACCCACCCCCTCTCAATAGGCTTGGCTCAGAAATGAAGCCTTCCCCCCTGGCAAAGTGGGTCCGTGTGGCTCCTGGTAGCTGTGAGCTCAGGTCCTGCTGACCTTGACCTTGCACGTGCTCGGGCGTTTTGGCTGGGGTGGTGCGGGAACGGAGGACGTGTCCCTAGGGAGAGGGAGCCCAGAGGTGCCGGGCTGCGACCTCCCCCCCGGTCCTGCCGGCTGCTTTGGCCAGTTTACCTTTCCCATATAGTTGGTGTCAGAGGGGTTCATCTCCTCCTTGGCTGGCCAAGAGGGCCCTCTGCACCCAGTGGGGACAATGGGGACCCCCCGTGAGTGCCCCCTCTGGCATTTTTGGGATTTTTACCCTAAATGCTTTGGAGCGGGGACTCTCCTTTTGGGTATGGGGACACCTTGCCTAGCTGAACGGGACCCTCACTTTTGGTAGTCAACGTGAACATAGCCACAACAATAGAAACAACAAGAACTCAGAAATAAGGCACCCAACTAGAGCATCGTGCAGGAACAACACAACCTCTTTTGCTTTTACCTTTCCTGCTATTCTCAACTGGGATAATGGTTTCCATGTTTTTTCCACAATGACTCCCAAATGTTTTTTCCTGATCAGCATTCTGAATGGCTGTTTCATTTAGCACATAATCATTAGCTTCACTCCTTGCTACCAGACAGGTTATTTTGCCTTTGCCTTCACTGAAAGGCATTTGCCGTCTGCTGATTCACTCATAACAATATCAGTCTTGTAATATTATTATTATCATTATCATTATTATTATTATTACTGTCAGTAGTAGTAGTGGTGGTGGTGGTGGTAATATACTTGGCTTCCTTCTTGTGATTTTCATCAGATCTCAAAGTGCTCAAAAATCCAAATTGCTCTGAATACTGTTGCAAAACTCACTGTCACCAACTTTATCCACAAATGCTGCAGTCTGAGTTCAGCTATCCAGTTTCAGACTGTTTACCAGGGGCCCCCGGCTCTTTTTGTATGAAATGCTCCCATCCCAAATCAATCTTTTTGATTTTTGTAAAGCAGTTTCTACCTACCTAGTTCCCATCTACTCCTGTGCTGTTAACGCTCAGGAACTCTCAACCTCAATCATAACTCTTTTGTCTTGCATTTTGTCAGTTTTTCTGTATGGCCAAACCTCATGCTGTAATGCACGTTCCCAGCTATACCCCAAGGCACTTAAATTACAGAATATCCCAATCCCTTGTATGTATTTAGACCCATATTTACTAAAAATGACTCTAAGAGAATCTAACCGCATCTTAGCAGGTAGCTTTCATGCGGATGAAGTCAGAAGCAGGTGTAAACAATACTGATGCTCCCTTTCAAATTTGGCTAAGCCAAATTCCCACTCTTTTTTTCCCATGCAATAATGTCCTTTAAGATCTCAGCAAGTGTCGAGATCTGCTGAGATAAGCACTTGATGTCTCACAACTGAAGCTCTCCAGTCACCTATTAAATATTTTTCACACCTTTCCTTCTCAGAAAGCTTGTCTAATTTTTTGGTTTTTTTTTTAAGGTAAAGGTATTAAAGCAACTGCTGTGGAGGGTTTTTTTGGTTGCTAGCTCTTCTACCTCATTTTAGGATTGTCATTGCCTTTCTTAAGTACCTTGCCTTCCTCTGGAGAGCTGAAATTAGCAGAGGTACTACTGTGTGTATGCAGAACAAAGCAAAAAGTGAAGAGAATGAGAGAAGTGAGGCAAAGGGATTTTCCAGCTCTGTCAATAAATTTACCACAATAATTACTTCCTTCAATGTGTTTGCTCCTAATGGACCTGCATACAGAACTACTTACAACATAATACTTTCGGAGATTACAATTCCCTTTTCTGTTTGCAGGGTATCTGTACACAGGGCTGAAGGTCTGCAATTTTCTTATTTAAAAGTAATTCTTCAGCTACCTGCTGAGATCTTCACTTGTGGGTCATATGCATAGTGCTCACTTATCTCACATGGTGTAGCTGCCATTCGCCCTCTCTGTCGTTAGTACCTCTTAGAAGACCTGAAGATGATCTGAGTCTGACTAAGTCTACACTTTAGTGCTCCCACTTCAATACAGAAATGTGAAAGGACTCAGAGACACATATTCCTCTGCACAACCAAGAGACCATCAAACGAAACTAACGGCAACCAAGGTCAAGGCCAACAAAAGGGGAAGATGAGCTGGACAATGCCTTTCCAAGGGTGTGATGGGTGTTGGAAGATAACAAAACTCAAGGGGAGACAACTAATTCGTCTCACAAATACACTCAGGGTCACCAAGTATGTGAACACATCGGGTGTGGGAAGACTTGGAAGTGGGTAGAGGCAGAAGAGCATGAAGGAGGGAGCGTTTGATACACTCGCCCTGCTTTTACCCTCATCCCAGGCAGCCTCCAGCAGTCTGTCTTGGAGGCACAATTCCAGGTCAGGGTTTTGGTCCTCTTAAGAAAGGTTTGAGAAAATTTTCGACTGTGAATGTTATGGGTTGAATTTTACTTCAGATGCTCATTTGCAGGCATACTAATGAAAATTGTCCCTTTCAGTCATGTTATTGTCAGCGATAGTGGTACTTCCACCAAGAGTGGTGAAGAAGTGAATGGGGAAGAAGCTGTAGAAAGCAAATATCACTGAACACGCAGAACTTCACTGGGGCAAATGTCTGTAGGACACTTTTCTAAGCATTTACCCAGTGGTCACAGATTAATTGCACTATTGCAGGAATAAAGAGAACAGATACTTCCCACAGGACCAGGAAAAGCTTCTGTTACTTGCCACATTGTGAGCTCATTAAAACAGAGGACCCCTGAAATCTCTTCACCCTCATCAGAAAAAGGAAGTGCAGCCAATGCAATAACTTACTGTGATTATCAAGGAAAACAGGACCAAGGGATTGCCCCAAGCTGGAGGCAGGCTCATCCTGTTCATCCTTTTCTTCTTCCTTTTTTTTTTTTTTTTTCTGTATTGGAGGATACTCCTGGGGAGGCATTACAGCTGTTGATGAGGGGTCTGTTGCTTGTTATTCCAGATGGTACTGAGGTGAAGATGAATGCCAGACACATTAGGCTTAACAGGATGAGTTTTAGCAACATGAACATGTTGATGAAAACAGAAAGCTGATAAATCAGCCGCCAAGGACCAGACTGGGAAAGCTTTTTTTTTTAATGTGGGAAGCTTCTGGGGCACAAACAAATACTGCAGACACATATTTGTTGTTTAAACTCAGTCACATTTGCAATCTGTTTGGACATTTGACTGGCTTTAAACACTTATTGGTATAAAACCAGACAAGTCAAAGCCAACAGAACAGATTAACCCAGGCTGGTCCTGAGAAACAGGCACTTCACCTCCCCTAGTTAGCCTAGCTTGTGCACGAAAAGGATGCCTCTCTTTCACCTCTCTGGGCACTATTTTTTAAAGCCTGAAATTATGGCAAGCTATTAAACAGTGCCACTATTGTATTCATGCAATGGGATATATTGTTACATTTTGTGGTGTATTGTGAATTAGCTCAGGGTTCAAACCAGGCTGCAATTTTGAGTAGGTTGCAGTGAGGACCAATAAACTCTAGGAAACAGAGCGGAGTGTAGAGAACCTTTCTCAGCCCCCATAAGAACAAATTAATCCAGCCACCATCGTTAATATAGTCCTCTATATGTCTTAAGATATATGTATGCACCTTTGCCAAATGCACTTTTTCCTAGGGCTTTTTTTTTCATATAAAAACAAGAGAAGAAGAGAGGAGAGGTTAAACCAAGTCCTGCCTAAGTCTATGTGTACCTGGCTGGAACTGTGCGAGTCACTATGTAACGATAGTTTTGTTTCCTAAGAAAATATGAGGGGGAACTTTAACCATGTTTTCCCGTCTTCGCTGTTCCTGCTTCCAAGTTGCTTCTTGCTCCATTACAGTGGTTCTCCATTAAGGTGAATGATGTTTTCCTGAGCTGTGATTTAAGGAGGTATTTTGGAGGAATGCAATAGCTATTTTAATTTCTGCAGCTATATTTAATAGCTGTTTAATTTACTAAAACATGGTTTTGCAGAAAGCTGACTCAGAAATACTTATATACCAGATAAAATTAGTAGGATGACCAGAACAGAGAAAGGAGATGTGAAAAATAAAACTTTTTCATTCTATTACTTGAAAAGCTCTTCCTCCCCCACCCTGACATCCTGCATGTCTGTCCTACTTGATTCCATACAAATACCCAGTTTTCCAGTAGTTTCAGATGTTTTTGAAAGGGTTTGTATACCTGATCACTCCTATGAAACTATTGGGGATTAATAATGCCAGTAGAACAGTGAGTAGAAAATAGCAGGCACTTCCATGATTAAGTCAAACCATTTCTTATTTGTGGCTGAGGAAGATTTGCAGGGCATAACCAGGCCAGGTGAACCTTGGTTTCTGCCCAGATCCCATCGAAGAGCGAGGTCTTCTTCTGACCACGGAAGTCATCTTCTTTCTCCATGGAAACAGGAGGGCTTGGCATGACCCATACATGTATGAAAGTCCTGTTGTGACCCCCTAACCTTGACAATACTCCACACAGGCAGACAACAGCACAGACTGCCTCGAGGTATTTTGTACGAAGTGGTCACTTAACACGGGTTGCTACCAAGGGCACCCTGTTTCTCTTCCCTTGGTGTATAATTTCACTTGAAACGATCTATTTAAAACACCTGCAGGCTGGTAACACCTCTGTGTACATTGAATGAGATTTGATGCTGCAGATAAATGGATTTGGGGTCGCATGTAAGTTTCTGTTGCTCATTTGTCACAGCTGAACTTGATACTGTGAAATAAATGGGTCTATTAACTTTCCATATCTATTGGTATGCAAGCCAGCCCTGGGCCAGGCTGGAGGGAGATTAATTAATTTTTCCTATAGCTTTTTCCCATTTGTTCACTTTTTGAATTTGTAGATGGTGCACAGTTGTGATGAATACCAAAAACGTTGATTTTAAACTGGACAACTTGGAAATTCTTGGCAGAGGAATTGGATTTGTATGTTTGCAATTCGTACGTTTGTGATTCGTACTGTACTGGCTAATTGTATCCTTCGCTGACCAGAAGCCATGCCACGGGCTTGGTGTAACTGCCATCGACACGACTTGCACAATGCAATGGTTTGCAAATGCTCGGCAGGTCAAGGGGCACTTAAGGAAATTTGTAAATCATTGTAAATAGTTAATGCAGAGGAGATTTCCGCCTCATCCACACAACCCATTCACAAATGCAAAGCAACAAATGGTGAGCTAAATGGACAAATTACTGGGGAGGAATTACTTGCTCTGCTCTAACACCCTGCTTTCTCTAAGGAAATTCTTACCAGTGTAATTACACTGAGAGAGCTATCATTGCATTTCTGGTGCAAAGCCCCACATGGATTTTTTGCAATGTCTTAAAGCAGTGTTTGCACTGGAGCAACTTATTACAATGTGTTATCTCACCAGGGTCACTCTTCCACCGGGGAACCCCAGGACTTAGTACATGCAAAGGTCTACATGAACACACACATATAAATTGCATAGTTGGGCAGACATCATATACTGGCTTTCAGCTGCATTAAGTGAACACTGTCTTCAAATTATAATAGTTAAAAGCAGCTCAGATTTAAACTACTTGACAGTTTTCCTTTAATCTGGACTCCATGATGTTTTCAACAAGAAGTATTATCCTATTTTTCAGAGGTCAAATAAATCAGCTTTAAGCTCATGAAAAGGTAAACACGCTGATGCCTGCATAACTTTTCTGAGTTTATGAGATATTCTGGCAATGGGAATGCAAAGAACCACCATAAATCCTACTGTGCACAGGCACCTAATTCTTGGGGTGCAATGTGTATGTGGAGGGATTCCTCTACCATTCAATGCAATCTCCCCTGAAACTATTATTAAGAAATATAAAAAAAAGTAGAAGTATAAACCCCAGTAGGACCCTGCTTTTACAAAAGAGCTTTTTCCACTAGCTGGTTCTGGAGAAGTCACTGCATTTCAGGAGGGGGTAGAAGGTAGATCAGGAGACATCTTCAGCTGTGCTGGATGGTGTCATTTTGACACTACATAAACAAAATGCGTAGTTACAGATGAAAAATAACTCAAGAGGATTACAGCTTGTGTTTTACAACCAATCCCTTTGAGCTTTTCTATTATCATTATTTTAATGACCGTAAAAATATGTGGGAAATCTCTTTCAGCGCATTCATGTGTATATGAATACGTATATGTGGATGTACATATATATATATACATGGATATTTATATGTAAAAGCAGCCCATTGTAAATACATGTCATTCTATAAACGACTACACTGTGCAAAGGTATAAATGTCTTTTAAAGACCTTTTCAGCAAAAGTGCTTAAATTATAGGCCCTCATTTTTGAGTCCTGGCCATAACGAGATCCGTCTGGATGTCAGCAGAGATGCCTTTAAAACAGTGGCTGTAAGATCACTTCACGAAGTACCACGAGCTTACTTTACAAAGGGGTGTGGGCCCCCAGCCGATACAGCAGCCCCTTCTCAGCGCTACAGCCCACAGCGTGGCTCGGGGGGGTTGTTTTTACCAAGGGGGTACCCGGAGGATGCGGAGCTGGGTTGTGTTTGGGGCTTGCCTCTGCACAGCCCTGGGCTTGGCACTGCCCCTTGTATTGCAGTTCTCCAATTCTGTTGTTGGCAAAGATGGGAGGGGGATTCGCATCTTGTATGCCATGGGTGGGTGTTTTGGGGAGGACTTTGGCTGTTGGGTGGAAAAGGGTTTCACCTGGAGATACGCCTCTCGCTGGGGACTGATCCATTGGCTTCAGAGAGGCTCTAGGTGCCATGCGGATGTGAACACGTACAGCATATAAGCAGGCACCTGGAGATGTATCGAGCCCTCTGGGCTGCTGCCAAGGTTTGGCGCAAGGCTGAGAGCAGGCAGCAGCCGTCCCCGGGCATGCTGGCCTGGGGGTGGCTGCACCCACCACCGCCTCCGCTGCCCACAGGCCCGCAGCATGGTGGCCCCCCCTTGGTTGCGGTGCCTGTGCTGGTTTGGCAAGCTCCGGTGAGCAGTCTGGGCGAGGCGGCAGGCCCTGCTCCCAGCCGGGGCCTTGGGAGGACATGCCGCTGTGGGTGGGAACCTGGGGCCCGGGCATCCCTGGCTCCCCGCTTGGGGTGGCAGGCAGCGGGGTGCATACGGACAGCTTCATGGCGGTGCCTCCCCAAATCCCCGACTCTTACCGTGGTTTCTAAGTGACATCAAAAGGAAAGGCTGTGGGACCAAAAGCCGCAGTTAAACCTAAAGTCTTAAAATGGGGGAAACCTGCAAGTAGCCTCTGTGTGTGGAAATGGACGCCTGTCTTTTACGTCTGATTCGATTTTCCCGTTTGTATGTCCTCTGAAGATAAATATAGGGAGATTTCAATTCAGTTAACAGTGGTATTTTGGTAAAATGCCCCCAGAAATCAAGAGAGGCTGATGTTATTTTAAATGGTCCTTGTCTCCATTTATACTAAGCAAGCTGAGCCTGGGGTTTGTCCAAAACAGAGCAGAGAGACCACCGAGTAGCCTCATCAGCAGAGCACTAATTGTGGCCATTTATTATAGTCACTTATCTGATAGTAGCTTCTTTATCTGTGATAGTTTTACAGGGATAAAATCCACCAGGCATTCGCACCAGTATATAAACACGTTACCTCGTGGCAGAGTGTCTGTTACTTACTGTCAACACTTGCCGGCAAAAAAATGCCTATCTCAAGCTTATATGAAGTAATGATGAGTTTAATACGCTCCAGTGAAAGCCGCAGAATAAACAAGGCATCACAAGTGTTTGCCTTGTCTGGCCTCTTAAACAAATAAAGGTGAGTGAGAAGTACAAACACCGCCGGGCCGGGGCTTATCGAGGCGACGGTGGCAGGGCCGCTAACGCAAACTGGCGAGCGAGGGCTGCGCGCGCGCTGGTCGCTGCAGTAAACATGGGGGCAGCCATTTATAAGGGAAGTCTCTTCCTCAAGCCCAGCCAAAATTCTGTAGGATGAGGCTGTAACGCCGTTCAGAGCTAGTCCTGGTATATTGGGGTACGGGGGGAGGAGAGTTGGATGGGAATCCGGCACGCAGTTTCAGCCCCGCCGGCCTAGCGTGGCCCTGGTGACTCAGGCCGAGCGGCCATGCCATGCGCGATTGCCCCACTCAGCCCACCTTCTCCCCCCAAACACAGTGGATAGACAAGGAAGACCCATGCTGGTGGTGTAAACAGCACACACCGAGAGGGAGGAAGGACCACATGATTGCACTCGGTGCTTTCAGGTCAAGGGAGAAGAATCAGGCTTACAAGTGCTCACAAGTGAGAAAAATTTAAAAATTGTTATTGTTTTACTGCTGTATTTAGAATGGCCAGAACCAACTCATGCATGTGACCATAATCAGCGTAACTGACAAAATTTGATGGACTGATGGACAAAACCCGAAGACTGACACTTCAGTCTGTGAGTAGAGTCTTTGTTAAGGAATCATCCCTATTAAGGGAGACACTTAAGGCCATCCATCCCCTGGCTGACAATAAATAAGCTAGCACTTGCTTGGCTGTAGTGTTGATCTTATGATAAGTGATGGAAATACATCCCATTTGTCATAATGAAATATTGGGGACAAGTGGAGTTAGCTACCTAAGACAGCTGTTTTTAACGTCAAATGCCACATGAAATCACCAGAAAGAGAAAATTCAGTTACAGATTGAACATTTTGTAGAGAATCTTAATTTGGTAATTGATCATGGCCCATGAGAGTGGATTTAGACAGATATACGCCTGACATAGAAATTGCAGGAGCTCTTGTGGTCGGCAAAGGTGTTTGTCAAGCGTTGATACCGTTCCTCGATTTCACGGGAGGGGTACTGATGTTCAGCTTTGCAGAGTCAGCTCACCATGTTCTCCACGCAAAATACCACGTGTAGAAGACATTTGCTTGCGGCAGATGTGGATTTTTCATACAGAACTGCCCTTCCTGTAACTCAGGCCATCAGGATGGGAGCTTCCTGCTTTGGTTTAGCTGGAAAATGTGAGGCAATTGCAGCTTTGTCATCTCTTGCAGTGAACAACGGACTGACTTGAAGGCTTTCTTGTCTGTTTTCAGCATACTTATTTCCAGTGCTGCGGACAAACAGCTGGATTGTTGGGTGACAGCGTGGCTTTAATTTGCAGCTAGAAGATCGTGTAGTCTGGAAACTGTTTGAAGGCATAATTTAATTTTTAATTGCTTTAGCACTGTAAACAAAATGACCCAGGACCAGATGAAACGCACTGGCAGTGCAGTCCACCTGCTGGCTAAAATCCTTCTAAAACCAGCCAAACGCATGGCAGATGTGGGAGAGCACTCGTGGCCACGGAGGTGATAGCAAGGCTGCATCAGCAGGAGGAATGGGGTGGCTTGGGGGGGGTTATCCAGCCCCGCTTAGTACCGATTACATGCCTGTACTGGTGCACAGCTTGTTATGAACGAGACCTATCATTGTTTTGTGTAGTTGCTAGTGGCTGGAGACTTGTTTTACCCCAGCATTTGCCACCTAGGTGATCTACCAGCCAGATGCCCCAGCGGTTCATGGGCACGTATTTTATTTTGCAGCTGGGGTGAGCCAGGACCATGTCCCCTGTTGGGTGCCCGAGCTCCCAAGCACGGCGTTTGCTCGCCCAGCCGGAGGGCAGCGGTGGCAAGGCAGCTGCAGCGCCAGTCCCAGGGCAGAACTCGTCCTCCCGTGCAGGGACATGTGGCAGGTCCAAGCCTGCGTGCTTGTGGCATGGTTGCCATCGAGCAGAGATCCTTGCTCGAGGAGGGCAGGCGGTGAGAAGACAGAGGGTCAGATTTCCAGCCACGGTCGAGGGAGCTGCGTATCAGTGGAAAAGGTGGCCTGGTTTTTCTAGCCAGTAGCTCGGTAGATCCAGTCCCGGATATGAAAGTCAACCTAATCTCTTTGCACAGGCAATCAAAACTCAGTGGTTAAAGCTAATTACCACTGCTGTTGATGGTGCGTGAACCAGAGGAGAGCTGGCTACTTTTCCCAGGGCTGTATAGTTTCTACGCTGCTAGCGGAGTAGAAAATACAAAAACAAGGAATTATTTTTGTCAGTAAATGAAACATATCTGACTCAAATTTCCTGCAGAAGACAGCAGGTCCATTGAGTAAAAGTGTGTCATTTTTATAGTCACTTCTCTGAGCACAGCCACATTTAAGAAAGCCACAAACCTGAATGGCAATATGATTTTACATTTAAAAAAGAGATTTAGCATGTTACAGTACATTTTCCCTGGGCTGCAGGGGAACTGTTTCTTGCTTAGCTGTGAGTTCATAAATTATCAGGTCGAGTTCATGCACTATCATGTTTCAGGACGGAGCTGTTTTACAAATAATGCTATGCGGTGGTTCTCTTTCATTGGGAAAGCCTTCAAATGTGAGCGATTGGTATTGCAGGGAAACAACACAGAGGAGTGGGCAACTGATTCTGATAGAGTTAAAAATCTGTTACCACTTCAGCGGCTGTTGCTTAATCTCCTGTTTTCAGAGTTGATAACACGATCATAAAGTTCACTCCTGGCTGAACGCTGGCACAGGAGTTTCTCAATCCAGAATTGAATTCCAGATATGAACATTAGTACTACTATTAATAAAACCTCCTCCTTTCCAATGACAGAAGTGCAAATAAATGCAAAATTTGATTTGTGATAAGAGTTGCTGGGGTCCAGCCAGTATCTGGCTTTGTAAAAACAACTTTGCAAAGACAGATGTATAAAACATTATTTATGAAGGTACAGAAAGATGCCACCTTGCACTCAAACTTCTACGACTCTTCACGAAGAGGTTCTGAAGCAAAACCAGGGACTGCCTTTAGCTTTTTGTTGCTCTGTGATCAGCAGTACCGCCGCACGCAGACAGCAAGGAGATGTGAAGATCTGACCTGCAGCCTGTTGTTGTCAAGACTTTGCGTGGAGCCTGGCTCCAGCACCTGCCTTGCAAAGGGCTGGCTTGTAACGTAGCAATGGCAGTGAGCTGGGCCAAGATGTTTTGAAGGGAATATGGCTTTTTCCTCAGAAGGGCCCATTCTCAGGACCAGAAGAACCGAAATCCTTTCTCTGTGCAACCCTGGAAGAACAGGGAGGAAGCTTCGTTGTTTTAGGTCCAGGAAGTTGTCATCTCTGCAGATTAGGTAGGAGACTGTGATTTAGAAGATCTGTTTTCTAATTCCAGCTCTGTAACAAACTGTTTTTAGCAAATCTTTCCATATTCTGCATTTCAGCTCCTGATGTGAAAAAAATAGGTGCTGTGACTTTTGTTAAGCAATTTGTGAATCTCAGAGGGGAGAAAAAAATTTGCCTATGTACAATGTAACCAGCTCGATCTGAAGAGCTTTGAGACCTGGGTTAGTGATTACAAACTGTGTCTCTCCCAGTACTCCTTCACTTTTAAAATCTGACACTGCAGCTGTGACAGTGCTAAAGGGATTTCACAGTTATATCAGATGCTGTTTGCAATGAACTGTTTGAAAATGCTTAATGAAGACTAAGTAAATCTGTCACAAGTTCTTAGTGTGGGAACGGGGGAGTTGCTGGTAAGATTAATACCATGATTTAATCCATGATTTAATTACCTTTTTTTTTTTCCTCCAGAAATGTAGCTTTTAGTTTTTTAGCAGTTGTATAATTTCAATTTATAACAACAGCATTTCCTAAGTTACTTCTTGAATTCTTAGTGTAAACCCCTTCTTTGGGCAGGTAGCTGTCAGTATCTGTTCTTGCCCAATATTCTGGCTCCCCTTCTCTCCCCCCATCACCAGCCGGAACTTACAAAACCAGCTTCCTTAGGAGTATTTCGATGCTTTCACTGCCTGACAAAATCAGGAAGTATAAAACACACAGAAAACCTTCTAAAAAAATTTTTTTTTTTTTTTTTTTTTTTACAGCAAGCTATCTAAGGAAATTGGGAACAGGCTCTTGCATTGTCTCCTTCTCTACAGTATAACAGGCTTGGGCCACGGTCATGATAACTTTTATGGCTGTGAACAGTCTGACTGAATTAGAGCATGATCATATGCTACGGGATGCAGATGGTCACATATAAACCTCTGGAACCACAAGCAGGTGAAGCACACCGCACAGGGAAACCGAGTCTCAGCTGTGCAGTTCTCACACCGCACCAGTGCGTCACTGGGAGGGACCCGAATTCAGGTAAAATAAGTAATGTTGGGAAGACTCAGGCCTGTTCCTTGAAGACTGTTGTAATGTTTAGGCACAGAAGGATGGGTTACAGATTTTTCAGCCTGAATTCCATCCCAAAAATCTGCTTAATCCCCTTTTTAATACTTGTGTGAGTGCCAGAAACATCTTTTATTTGCTTCAGCAACAGCAGCCTGATTAGTTAGATGCTATCAGCTACTTCTTCATTCAGTCGTCCTTTGCATGCTGATAAACACCACATAAGACAGGGGAGAGAAACCTTAAGCCACAACCTTATCCTGCATATAATAGGATGCACCTTGAAGCAATTTTGATGTCTCCATTGAAATCAGCGTAGGTTAAGCCTACATAAATAGTGTCAAAGGGGAACACACCCAGAACTCTCCAGGAGATCATGATAAACACTCCTGATGTTTTGCAGCTGTGCTCATCATCTGTGCATTTCACAATAAAATTTTACAAAGCATCCAGACACCCAGCTGGTTGCAGTCACTGTGAGATGGCTTTCTCCATGATGGCATTTCTGTATCTGTTGCCCTGCACTATTCCCTCCCCCACCTTCAGTCCCCATCACTTATTTCTTACTAGATACAGCAAGTCATGATAGTTTTTTTAGATGTGTTAGGCTTCAGAACTGAATTTTACTTGTTCCAAAGTGAGAAAAAACCCCACTTCCCTGAATAGAAAGGAGGTCCAATTCACAGTTAATTGCATCAAAGAACATGCGATTTCCATGTATTTTTGAGTTAGCATTTGCCTATGACTGTAGGCTGTAATTTCCTTCTGAAGTGACTAAGCCTTGAGTCTGAAACTTTTACGTACATGGTAAAGTCTAAGTATGCGAGCAATCGTGCTGCTTCTCCCATTTTTCTGCCCTGAGATCTCCCATACCCAAGAGCTAAGTACAGCTATCTGCAGGATCGGGGTCTCCTTTTGTAAAAATGAATAAAGGCAGCCCAACTAAAAGGACTCACACCTGAGTCTCCTCTTACTGACAGTATATCACCGGCAAAATCCCCTTGATGAAAGTGGAATTCCTCCTGATTTACACCAAGAGCATTAACGAGAGAGGGTTCAAGTCTTAAGTGCCAGGGTTTAGCTGTATTTTTTCTGTCTTCATCCCTTCCCTGACGATACCCAGGAAATCTCACTTTGGGGAGATAAGTGCCTACAAGAATGTTGAAATTAATTTCAGAGAAGCCTGAAATGGCTGCGCAGACAACCAGCCAGAGGAAATGCCCCAACAGAGGGATTTATTGCACTATCGCTCCTCTTCGCCAAGCTGCAACATCTTAATCTTTCATGATGACATTATTATGAACCAGCCAAAGCAGAGACAGCCCTGAGACTGATGGCCCAGGGCTTTGCAGCTTTCCTTGAGTCCTGCTAATCCTTGATGTGACTTAAGTGGGGCTAACTGGAACATCCCGCAGGCCACCCTGCTCCAGCAAGACATGGAGTGAATTTCGGGATGGGGAACAGTGTGTTCCTTCTGACCTACAAACCAAGCCAGCGTCCCATCATCACAGGGTATCATGGTCTCCGTTTTGGGGGTTAGCAACACATGGCCCACCAGTGGCCTTCTTGGGTCTCAAATCAAGGGGATGGCAGGTCCTGGAGCACGGAGAGCAGGTCCCCAGCATCCAGGCCATGAAATAACCATGCAAAATGGAAAGGTTTCTAGTCTGCAATCCTACCAGAGACTGAGAAGAGGACAGAAAGCAAAGGAGAAATGGGTCTTTTGTCCCCTCGTTGGGCATAGTCACATCTTCTACAGTATATTCAGTTTCTTTGTGTTTCAAGGGAAAGAAATAATCCTTGATAACTGATAATATGAAAAGCCCTAAATGGCCTATTTCTTGACAAACTGTGCTTTGTACCTTTGCCTTTTAGAAACAGAATTAAACACGTAATGATGCTCCCTCACAGCTTCCAGGATTACAATAGTTTTCTCCGATTTTATCCCAATTACTTGGCTTGTAGGCTGGATCTGGGTTGGTCTGGAGAGTCCCATCTTCTCCTGAGGTTAAATGTCAGCATTGAGTCTGAGACACATTTCAGACAGTTTGCGTCATTGTGTAAACAGTGATAACAATATTTAATGATGATAAATCTGAATCTCACCACAAAACTATAAAACAACCAAGAGAATGAATTATGCAATTTACAGCTAGCAAAAAGGCAGCCAAAGGGAAAGCAAAGAATACGTACAGCAGAGAGACAAATTTAGTGGTCTGAGACTATAGTGTCATTTGTTTTTGTGTTTAGTAGCACTTAGCAGTCATGGTGCATAAATAATCTTTATTGCAGTGGAACCCAGGAACGCTGCTGGCGACTACTTGTCACTATGCAGGATAGCTGCTTCATGTGGCACAGCAAGGTGTATCTTGGGTCTGGAGGGTTCATCTCAGGCTCCGTGGTCCCCCGATGCTCAAGGGCTGATGCTGGGCGACGCTGGGCTTCTACCCACTGCCAGGATGTGTGAAAATGCTGGCGCTCATTGAAGCCACTTTCTGTTCCAGCCTAATAAATTTTGCTGTTCTCGCTAACTTAATTACCCAAATTAATGTTAAGTATACAGCCTTATGGATGGAACAATGGCAAGAAAGAAAATAAAAGGAACAATAAAGGAAAATTGCACAGAGGGGAGCTACAAAAACTCAAACATTTCTATATTATTTTTGGTTCATTTGTTTATTTTTAATATAGGAAGACCAAAAAGAGGAAGAAAAATAAGGAACAGCATCTGTAAACTATATTCCTTCCCTTTTTCTTCCTCCAATGCCATACCATTAGTTTCATTTTACTCCTTTTTGTTATAACGAATTCAAAATCCTTTCAGAAATGTACTATTTTTCATACATTCCTCACTTTTCCAGTGAAAACCTTGAGGCATGAAAAGTTAGTATTCTTCAAAAGCTCCCCAAAGTCACATTTTGAGAACAGCAAAAAAAAGTTTTGTTTTTGAAAACTGAACACGATTTTGTTTTCTATTTTGAACCAAAATCAAGAAAGATCAACTAGAGTGGTGATTTTACAGAATAAAAAATAAATATCAGCATCAGTGGCCATTTTATTATTGTGATCCCATGTTGGTATAATACGGGTGATATTATATACTACAAAAAAACAATGTGTGCGAGAATTAAAATTCAGCACCTTGACCTGCTGTAATCATGGATAATGTAAGGGACAGAGGTCAGATTTGTACCCCTTTTTTCCTCACCCTGTTTTTTGAAGGATTCTGCAGAGGGAAGCTAAAATCCCTGAGAACAACGGTGTAAAACATACTGCAGGTGTGCAGCGGGATGCCCCATGTTGCGACATGGAGGTGTCCCCTCTCAGGCTCCTGGAGGATGCCCAGAGAGTTATTCTCTTTACCAGGGGTTCCCAAAGGCTGTCTGGCTGAAGGAAGAGCCAGCAAAGAGCCAGACCCCATGGAAACCATGACACTATATTGTTGGGACTGGGACACCCCATGGGGACATCCGGGGCCAGGCTGGTTGTTCCCTCACCGAGGGTAGCAGGACCATGGTGGCTGTGACCGCTGTGGCAGGACAAGGAGGGCTCGCTCGTGCTCTGGGGTGGATGGGCACTTTGGAGGATGAGTTTCAAGGGCAGATCCTTCTTCCCTCCCAAAATTCCCTGCTTGGGACAGAGGCACTTCTGTACAAAACTTGGCACAGCTCTGGCCCCATCTCTGCAAGGGCTCCTTGCCTCCTGCCTTGAAAATGGGGCTAGTTTTCAGATAATACTTACTTACCTCTGGGAGTGCTGGGAAAATCGGTAGCCTGTGTCCTTAAGTCCACTGTGAACCACTCTAAGTAGAAAGTGTCTGAGCTTCCTCCAGCCCACAGTGAAAAAAAAAATCAATATACAAGAGTGAGGAAATGCCAAATTGCTCAAGCTCTCCATTCTTCTGGCTTCTAAGAGGATACTGTAAATTACAGGGTAAACAACTTTTGAAACGACATTAAAAAAGTGATGTGTCACTTGCCAGTGTCCCTTTAACTATGAAAAATAACAGCAACATAGGGAAAAATGTAAATGTACCATCAGGCAAATCTTCCCCCACAGCATAATGCAGAATTTGATGAATAGAATGAATGAAACAACAGAGGATCCAAGCATTACACAACGGCTATAATTGTGCTAACCAGCTGTAGTCATCTGCTGCTTCCAAAAAAAGTTCAGAGCATTTTGACAGTGTCGCCTGTGCGGATTGGAAGGCTGCAGCAAAAATGTATTTCCATTTATTATTTGAAAAAAAAAAAAAGATCTATTCCTCAGTGTCAGTTTTTGCTTGGAAGGTGCCAAGACAGCGGAGACTGAAGAACAGGATTACTTACAAAGCTGGGGGAAAGAAAAAAAAGAAAAGGAAAAAAAGCAGTATCTCTTCCAGGGAAAGAAGATTTTAGATGAGAATATGCTGCTGGATCCAGTTGCACTGGTGACCAGCATAATCTCACGCCTTTTCCTGAGAGCAATGGGAGCACTGTGCCCATCCAGGTCTCAGGGATACCCAAACCGGAGGCTTTTTGTCCCAGGAGAAAGGTGTTTTTTTCGGCACAAAGGCTGACACCAGACTGCTATTTTGAAAGCGTGACGGTGTGGCTGACTTGGCTGCTTGAGGCAAGGCCTGGGAATTAGGCATCGCAAAGCCCGGCTTTTAGGCATCTGTAGACAACATGTGGAGAAAGCTGGGGCCACGCAGCAGCTGGGCCACCTAACTCGGCTAACGGGAAAGGCCGAGGAGAGGAATGGTGGTCCCAGCCCTGCCCTATCCGGGCCAACGCCGCTCTAACTGAGGGACCCCCGAGTCAACAGGCAGACCAGGAGCTTGCTGAGGGGTGGGTCTCTGCCACGAGAACTAGCCCTCAGGACACAGACCCATTGCCACCCCTTCTGGGCCCATTGCTTTCCTTGCAGCATTACCCAGAGCTATGCTTTGAGGGTTTTTTTCATGCTGGAGTCTGGCTGTATAGGAGAAGGAGAGATGATGCTGTGTATTAGGAGGATGCTGTAGCTCCATAGAAGTGGTATGACCTGGGAATGCAGATGAATCCTCTTCAGAAAAACTCACTGTTGGTCTGATTTCAAATGGACTGTTTTTTAATAAATGCTTTTTTTGATATGCTCACGAGCTGTGGAGCTCTAGGAATGTTTTGTTGTGCGTGGTGTGCAGGTCAGATTCATTTAATTTGGAGGTGAGATAGGCAGTTTTATCCAGCTTTTAGTACTTGGTTTTGTTTTTGGTCACAGATCATTTACTGAACCTGTTTTAAGTGGAATGGAGGGTGTTTTTTTTTTTTTAGGCCAAGAGGGTTGGTTCTGGCTTGTTACAAAACAGCGGCTTTCAACAGGATCCAAATCTATCTTCAGCTTTTCTGGGTAACTCTAAATGAGTACTTTAACTTGGGGATTTCTGTGCTGAGGAAGAAGGGAAGTTAACAACTCAGCACAGCGCAGAAGTAGAACTGGCATGTGAGTGTTTCTGATTTCCCGTGTCTCCCTTTCCGTACTTGCACAATAACAAGTGAAGTTGCTGTAGGTTGCCCTGCACCTTATGAATTGTAACCCTCCTGTCCTTCCTCATATTTCAGCTCAGGTGCTGCATGACCCTATTGCCAGAGACAATGGGGATGGCACCTCAGTTCAGTAGATGTATTGCTTAAGGGAGAAAAGCCTTTTTTAAAGGGTAGAAAAGCCTGAAAGAGTTTAGGGATTGCCCACTTCCTTCACACAAATATTTTCATGGAAATTGCTCGGCCTAATTGTGTGAGTTGAGATGAGTTAAGGGGGTAGATATTACATGCAACTAAACTCAAACATTTTGAAAAGGCTGTTGCAAACAAAAATTAGAGGGGGGGAAAAAAAGAAAGAAAAAAGGATAGTGCAAAGACACAGTTCATACCCTGAAATACAGCCTCAGTAGAACACTGCCTCTGATAGTCCTGCTTCAAATGGGAAGTCGGACTAGATGACCTCTAGAGGTCCCTTCTAACCAAAATTTCTATGTTTCTGTGAGTCATATACATTTCCACATAATTTCTTCTTGTAATTTTACTTGTTAGTTTTCCTAGGGAAAGCCTAGAAATTAAAACTTCAGTCTCTTTTACACCAGAATATTTGAGCAGTGACTTCTGTTACTGGGTTAGGCTATAGGCAGACATTCATCTTCTGCTGCTAAATAGTGTCAGAAAGGAACACACTAAGTCAAAAGAATTCTCTTTTTTCACCATCTGGCAAAATGCTAGGTCTCAGGACTCTCTCAAATTCACTTCGTATTCATCATGGTATTGCCATACAGAAGTAAGGTGTGGTGGGTATTGCAGTTAAGCTTATATGATGGGGTCTAGCCTCTCTGAGTAAGGGTTGGAAGTGGAGGTGGGAAAGGGGAGGGCGCAGGCTGGGCAGTGGAATCACACTGCGTGATTTCAGCTCTTGGGCAGGACGGTGGAGGCCATTTGACAAGGGGATTGTTGAACAGCAAACAGCAAAGAAAAATAACTGAGTCTGCTTTGAAATATTTATACCTACAGCGCAAGAAACTTACAGGATTTGAACATCCAGCTGTTTGCAAACAATAAGAAGTATTGGAGAAACAGAAAATCACTGTCCCAGTATTAATTTTCAAATCATTTTTGGACTGGGACAGCTCTGACCCAGTTAGGAGAGATCCTGGCAGAGCAGATTAACTGGAGTTACCTCCATCTGGAGTTCTCACCAGCATTCCCGATGCTCCTCCTCATCATCCATTCACTGAGATGAAAGCTTGAATATTGCCAGCTGTGAAAAGGCATGTGGGCCACATGAAAATTTTGCCCCTACCAGTTCATCCATCTCGCTGTCCAACCTAGCTGTAAATTATTCCATTTACTTTCTAGCCTGGGATTTAAAAAGATCAGAAAACTTCAGCCTTGACCTCAAACGACTGTGATGAGATGCTGGGTACCCTTTTCTCTGCCAGGTCCCACTGCCTTTAGAGCCATCTGGGAGCGCTCACCACCTATCAGTACTGTGGCTTTCAATCATGTAGTGCTCTACCCTTGCATATAGTCTTATTAATTCAGATATGCTTGTAAGAGAGAAACCGGTGCAAAGGAGGGCTGCGCAGCAGTGGCTCTGGCCTTGCTGGGGGCACGCAGCAGGCTGGGAGCAGGGCTGCGACGCCCATCAGCGATCTGGGTCACTCTGGATGGGGCTGGGGTTGCATTTATTTTAGTTGCTTCAGTTATTGTAGAGGCTCAGATCACACCCCCCCCGGCCCCAGCGTTCGCTCTCTGGAATTCGAATGGTTTATCTCACGCCCCAGCGGGGTCTGAAGCAGCGTGCTGCACCGAGCCCCTGCTTATCGTGGCTCTGACATGGCTTCTCTAAGCAAATGTTTAGCCCTACTTGACTCGGGATGAGTGCTGTATTGATTATTAACTTTAAACAAACATCTGGTTTTCATTACGAATGGTAGCAGACCAGAGAGGGGTGCTGTACTGGGCGGTGCGGTCACTTAACAACCATCAGGGCTGGCTATAAAGAAAATTTAACATATCCTGTAATTACAGTCTGCACAGCACAGGGGGATTTGGGATCTGCAGATCTGATTTCAGAACAGAAGAAAATGTTTATTGTATCTGCTACGCACATTTATTTACTCAGTAGTAGCAAGGCTTTTGAAATATTGCCTGTGCAAGAGCTTATTCCTTGCTTACGAGAAGGACTTTCTTGTTTAAGCCAGGAAACCCGAGCGAGGCTCACGGTCAGGATGGCCTGCTTAATGCTTTTACAGGCTTCGGGATTTCAGGGTTTGTTGAGTACGCGAATCTGCTCTGAAATATAAATAACATCTTCCCCCCACCCCGCCAGCTTCAGCAAGTCCCAGCTCCTCCGGCCGCCAGGAAAAGCTACAGCCGGGGCGGCTCCGTGGTGGCCCCACAGGGCACGAGGACGGGATGATGGGGACATCGCCCCAAAAGCCAGTGGCCCCGGTGGTCCCCAGCCTCTGAAGAGGGAGAGGAGTTTGAAGGCTGTCCAAGGGCAGTCCTCAGCCCGTGCCCCCACCAATGAACCCAAAAGGGTGAATTTGCACCCGCATCCATAACCCTGTGCTGTGCACAGCATCAGTGCCCGGCTCCCTGGGAATTATCAGCCAAAGCGACGCTTTTGGGATGATGTAATGCTGAAACTTGAGCTCCAGCTGAAAGGACATGGTAGGTGGAGTTTCTATGGAGCCAGACAGAGCTGGGATCCTCTCCCTCTCCCTTTTTCTCTTTTTCTGGCTCATTCAGGCTGTCTCAATTAAAGCTCGGTCAAATTAATCTTGCACTCTTAATGTCAGTTGCTATTTTTCTAATTCACCTCCACACTCTTAAAGACTATTTCTCCAAACAAAACGGGTCTGTTCTTCAATTTCAGGCTGTCAATTTCATGGGCTGCTGATACATTTATTAGGTGTGTAATTTGCTATTTTTAGGAGGCTGCGGGGGAGCAGCACCATTTTTTTTTCTTCTCTTTTGCATTTATAAACCTCTTACAGTTCCCTGTCCACTGAAAATATTTTTACTATTTAAAATGTAGTATCAAAGTCCGGGTATCTTGGTCCAAACTCCGCCCCAGCGTAACTCTACTGACCTCTATTTCACAAGGAGCAAATTTATTCTCTAATGTTCTTTTTTTTTTTTTTTAGACATGAACACTTCTTGGCCACTGCTGGATGCAGGAAAGCATCCAGCTGTATGGACCAATGATGTGATCAGGAATGGGCCTCAGCTACAAACTGCTGTAGGAAATACTTAGACCTTTTTACAGTTAAGCCTGTCCCTTAGTCCAATGATCACTCTGAAATCACAAAAGTCCACACACCACACAGGGCACACAGTCAAAGCTTGCTGCCAGCCCTTGCTCATTTCAAAGTAGTTGTGAAGAATTTGGCAACAATTCAAGGCCAACTCCTGCACGGTGCAAGGGGACTTACCTACACCTCTGCGAGAGGGCTCTTTTTTGCCTGTCTGGGGCTCTGAAACTAAGAGATGGGAGGGGTGATCGTCACCCCCTGAAGGCACAACCCCTTTCCTTCTGTGCCAGCCATGCTCAGTCTGGGAGGTTCACCACCCACCAAGGCCAGGCCAGGTGGTAGAGGCACAAGGGGATGGCACTACGGCCATGCAGATAGAGTGGTGGCAATGTATTTGTGCAAGTCAAGAGACCACTAGATCACCAGACAGGTTAACTAGCAATGGTTAACCAGTGGAGGAGTTTTATATTATAGAGGTTGTAACTGGGAAAGAACGGCGGTATTGAAGAGGGAGAGGAGATGTTCACACTTCCCTTGGCACACGTGTCATCATTTCTGGGGTGGTAGAGGGACTTTGGATAGAGTTCATATGTGGTACTTCAGTAAAGCAACCAGGGGTAGAAGATGCCTTCTGTGGCATCCTCCTCATGTCCATATGCCTTTTCCAGCTGCTTGGGGCAGATATTCAACTTTCTGCCTCTCTCCACAGCATGGGGGCTCTGGCATGACTGTCCCAGTTGTGCACAGTCGTTGATGCAGGCCTTCTGCCAGCAACATTGTCAAAGATGCCTCGCAAAGAAGGGATGTGACTGTGACACATCTCAAACTCCTCTGGCATTTGCAGCTCCTGTCCATGGGCGTAGTTCATAATGAAGCCCAACACTTTCTACTGGAGCAACATTTAGCCCTTTGCTGAGTTGTCATCTCTTGTCCTGTTGTCTCCTTTCTTCTCCCCTGTGCCCACACTGTGTGCGCGCCAAAAATATAATAAAGCAGTTCCCAGGGGCTCTATGAACAGGAGACAAATGTGGCCAGGCACAAGCAGCTTTGAGCTGGAGGTGAGTTAAGAGACTGGGATCAGGGTCTCACAGCACTAACTCATGCTACCTAGATGGCCGAGGGGTAGAGAGGATGGCGTCTACTGCCTTCATGGGCAGATGCAGATGATGCAGAAATAAACAATGTGGGAAAGCAGAGCTCTAGGGCCAGACCTCCAAGCATAATTAGACACCTAATTTCCTTGTGGGCCTCCCACTGATTTCAGTGGGAGGTTAAATGTCGAAGCACCTAAATGCCTTTGGAGATCTGGCCCATCACCTTCTCATTATAAAATGCTAGAGATAAGCTCGCCTGTGCTGTCCACATGCCAGATGCAGTTAGGCCTATTTGCTCTCTCCTGTGTATCTGTGCACTGGAATTTCTCTGGGGTCTGATTCTTGGCGTAACCCCCCAGCGTGCCGGTTTGGTCTGGGTGTGTTTGAGATGGTTTGCGGTTTACTGCTGTTACCGAGAGCTGCTTCAGAAAGTCTCCCAGGACCGCTGCGCAGTCGGGGCTGCTGTGCCGCAGGGTCGGGCTGGAAACCTCCACCGAACGTACGTGGCAACCTCAGAGCGGGGGAACGTGTCAGAGCCCAACCGCGCTCCAAAAAGTTGGGGGACGGGATTGAAATTGAAAGGCAGAAATGATGGCAGTTTCTCTAGGAATGCGGCTGAAATGTCGCTTTGGGAGAGCGAGACGGGAAACCGAACGTGCGGGGTGGCAGGGGCCAAAGCCCTTCCTCTGCACGGCTCTCCTTCCAGATAAACACACAGAGTTCATTAAGAGCTGCTATCTCCGCGGATTTGCTAGGTATGCTCCGCCGTGCTTCCCTAGCCTCCTCTGCGGTCTTCAAGCCTGCCCAGCCCAACAAATTAAGCAATACAACTCCTCCGTGCAGGCTCATCCGGAGCTTGTTACAGCTAATCGGGTGGTAAGTGATGGACACCCCAGATAGTCTGCTGATCTGCGCAGCCCTGTTTATCTTAATCAAGAGGAGCGGTGGAGTCCCGGCCCGTCCTTCTCGGGGCTGCGGGCAACCGCCGCTCACTGCTCGGTGGGAGGCCTTGCCAGGAGGCCAGGAGCCGCCCTGGCTGGTGGCAGGGGAGGCGATGAGCTTTTGGTCCCCCTGTATCCCACTCTGTCGGTGCCGGCTTCGTGGACGCTTGTCCCTGTGGTCAAGGTCTTTGAGGGTTTGCAGATGAAGTTGCTGGAGGGTGGTTAGGCATTCGGGCTGGCTTCCTCCAGCCTGGAGGAGATGCATTGTCACAGGGGGCAGAAGGTGATACTGTGGGCCCACACATGGTGACAAGGGGCATTTGCGCTATGGAAAAAAACAGCAAATTGGAAACAATTGATTAAAGACTCTTGATTAAAGACTCTTTCACAACGCATGCAGGAACTTCTATATAAACAAACACACTCAAAGGCAGTTCTTAGAGTTACTAAGTCAAACAGAAGGAGGCAAAATTTGGTATCTGTGTTGCTCCTCCTTATTTTTGACTGAGAAGGAACATAAATGGTTGGTGGAAAATTCAGACAAAAACCTGGAAACCTCTTGACCAATGACTGTTATTTTTCAAATGGGCTGTGCTGACTACCCTGGCTTTGTGCTGTCAAGGGGGGTCCTTATCTTTTACCCTATTATAGGAGGAGGTTTCCATTCACTCTTGCCAACTGTCTAACTTAGGGATGTCATGGTACTTTCTGACTCCTGTCCATCTTCAGAAGCAGTATTCAATCAAACAAATTATTTGCTGGATGACATTTATTTTTGGTAAGATTTTTTTCATGTGAAAATTTGTACTGGTAAATAATGCAGGGTAACAATTTTCAGCCACATTTTTTCCCACTGGTGAACACATATTTAGGATAAATACAAAATTGCTGTAAAGGGAAATGAATTGTTATAGTTAGAACAAGCCTGAAAATATTGAAACATTTAAAGCTGACATTTTAAAGACAGCCTTTCAATAGCATTATTCAAAACTGATGTTTGTTTCAGATTTACTTCAGTTTTATTGAAACTGCTTGAGAATGACATTTAAAGCTCATGAAGGGACCAAAATACAGCCTTCAGCTCAAACATTTTTCCCCCAACTTTTCTGTTTTGCAAAAAAATCCCAACCCACAACCAACACAGATTTCAGGTCCACTTCCATCAGTCCTTCCCTCTCGTGCTCCTCTCTCATTGTTTGGTTTTGCCAGTGATTTTTGCTTTGGCCTTCCAGACTAAGGCAGAGGGGGGACCCCTCTGCAGCTCAGCACCTGCAGTGGGTCCCCTTGCTGCTTCCTATGCTTTGGCCTCTGCCCCTGTGGCTGCTCCGGGACTTCAAAGGTAGAGATGGGGGCACGACATGAGTGCTGCAGGTACATCTTTACATGCTGCAAAGTTTAAGAGCGTGACTCTCTACTTTCTAAGAACAGTGTGGACATAATTACATGGAAGAGTGAGCAAATGTTTTTGCAACTTTCCTGCCTGCGTTCAGCATGCACAGCTGAGGGGGAAGTGGCCAGTGGTGAGTCATATGTAGGATCTTTAGAGAAGTCGGGAGATATCAGCCGTGTAATGCCACACACGTTAATCATGAAGAAGGGCTCTGTCCCAGCTGATGGGGCTAATCAAACCATAAATGAGAATCCTTGCAGGACAAGGCATTAGCAAAGCAGATTAGCTCCTCAACTCCCATGTCCTAGCCCCAGAGCCCCTGGTGAGGGCACAGTGGTGTCGCCTTAGAGGGGTTGCACCTGCTGGAGGGTACATTCAATTGGAAAGGTCCTTTTCTAGCCTGACTCTGAGCCAGATGGATTTCTTGCATGGTCAGATGGCTGTTTTTTTCACTGAGCTTGATACACAGGGTCTGGCCTTCTCACCTCCACTGGAAGGGGGGACCTTGGGTGGGTGAGCAGTCTCCGAGAGCTTGGCACACTGCTGGAAGACGACTGGCAAGGTCTTATCCCCACTGATGGATACAGGTGCTTTGGAGGCTCTGCATGGTGCTCACAGTAACCCGACTGAGATCCCTACAGGCAAAGCATGGGGACCAGCAGAGAAAGCCTGTGTGTCCAGGCCCTTGCCTGCACCCTCTCTGCCTCCAAACGTGCCTGCGGCGCCTTGGCCCAGCGCTGTGGTGCCTGCCGCGCACCCGGACCGCCGCTGCGCCATCCACCTTGCGCCCAGGTCTTCGCCATCAGCCCGGCTGCAGGGCTGGCCAGTGGGGTTGGTGTTTGGGGACGGTGGTGCGTGCCCCCTGGTGTCGTCTGCTGCTGGAGGGCAACTCCCTGCACACCGCCGCACAGCCGAGCGCGCAGCGAAGCCAGAGGCATGCGCTGAATCACCCATGATTAGTAGTTTATAAACCACACAGACCGCGGTAGTTTGATGTCCCTTTATTGTGTACGGCTCCTTGGGAACCAAATGTCCTGCTTTTTTATACAGTTTACTCCACACAAAGGTCCCTTCCCTTTTTCTAATCTTGCCTTGCTTTTCCTTCCCAAGGCTGGCATATCAATAATTCATCTCCCTTGTATCCAGGAGGTTTCTAAACAACAGGAAACTTCAGGGATGGAACAGAAACATAAAACATTCCTGCAGCCATTCGCCTTCTGCATGCTAAAAGGGATAGTGTTGCACCGTCCATCTTGGGGGTTTTGCTGAGCATCCTGGTTAAGCCCAGCCATGATAAACCCTTATGACAACACATATTTTTTTGCTTATTCGGTGGTAGGGCTGGAGCTAGGCTTCAAGTGCCATGTCTCATATGGGAGATACATTTATGGGAATTGGCAGCAACTGCTAATGCTGAATCAGGACGAAGTTAGCAAGAAATCTGCTGAGGGCAGTTGCAGAACCCAGGAGTCCCGGACATCCCCGCCCTTGCTCCAGGTCTCTAGACAAGCAGAAAACATCTCCTTTCTGCCTTGTCCTTTGTTAGTGGCTTCTTATTCACTAGTTGGTGGTACGTAGTATATACCTCCATACAATTATTTTCTACCCTCTGGGCAATTATGTCCTCTCTTTCTGCTTCAGGACGTAAATTGTCTGCCACTGCTGTTGTCCCCATCTGCCCACAGGGTGGATGTGGCAGACATTTGAAGTACAACCAGAAGTGACTGGAGAGCAGCACAATTCCTCAGTCAGCAAGAAGATGGGAGCTAAGACATGCCAGGGGAATTCAGTCTCACCTTTTCTCTCTGTATGTCCTTGGTCGTTCTCCTTCAACAAGTCTTGGAGGATGTCCTGCGGTCACTCGAGCACCGCAAGAGCTGCCTGTCTGGGTAGACAGTATACAGAGCAAGAGTCTGGTCCTTCTCT
>NW_010512525.1:74382-113677 GCF_000687285.1 Phaethon lepturus | reverse complement strand
ACTCTGCTTTGCCTCTGGATGTGATGCAGTGGACTGATTTCCCCTGGGAGCTGCATGATGCTCAGCTGTGTGCCACAGTCTACAACGGTACGCTTGTAACGAGCCCAAGCTTTCTCGGCCCAGCTGCATCTCCTTGTCAGCAGGTCTGTCACTATCTTACAAGGAAGATGGCAATTCATCCTTACCCAGAGCTGCTTTTACACCTCAGTAATTGCAAATCCCCTTTTTATTTTAGAAATATAAAAAAATCCCTTCTCTCATAACTTTGGTGGATACAGACTTCCATGGCTGGATTATTTCTCCTTCTAAGAAGTAGGATCACGTTGCTCCCATCCCCTGTCACCTTCTTATCCATTGCTGAATTCAATTCAAAACCACTTTCATGCCTTGTAAAACCCCTCAGGACTCTGCTTCACCTTCCCTCATTTCCTACCAGTGGGCTGCTCTCCTCCTGAACCGTATTTCTGTCCCTTCCTTGGGATAGTCCATGCTGTTTCACTTGTGCTTGCTCCTTCTCTCTGCTTGGAGCCAAACATCTTGCCCCTCTAAATCAAATCCCTTCTCAAAGCCTTCATTTTCTCCTTAGCTTACATTTGACAGCCTATAAAACATTTTTTTAACCTGTGTACTTAAGATCTTTTATTAACACCCCCCCACACCCCCCCACATTTTATTGGCTTCCTGCATTTGCACAATATCAGAAACACCAACTTGTCTTGGTAGGGCACAGGCCAGTGGTATTAGATAAAGCTTTGTGAAGCTTTTCCCTTAGCAAACTGATGGGACAGAGTTTTTCATGGAGAAAATCCACAGTTAGGTTAACAATGTAACTTTAAACTTGATATACGCAAATGATAGAAATAATCGACAGAATTAGAGAACAGATATAAATTAAAATGATAGCTGATTCATGTAAGTACAGAAAGCCAGATGCAAGTAGAGATGGACTCTGCTTGAATGAGAAGTTTTTGATCACTCTGCAAAGACCTACAAGGATGGGCTGGGGTCCCTGCAGCCATGTGCGCACACACAACATAACCTGAAGTGCAATACCAGAAAGATTAGTACAAACAAGTTCTGATTCTTTTCTTCCTTCATTGAAAAAATGGCCATTTCAACCAGACATTAAAATCTTGCTTGTCAAAAACATCAAATAATCTGCCACTTTAGGAGGAAGAGTGTGGGGGATTCTTTTTTTCATTTTTAATGTTCTTTAGTGAACAGCTTACATATATCCTTGCACACCCACCCACGCACCCACACGTATGTAAATATAGATGTATGAAAATAATATGAAATGTAGTTCAATCTCATAGCACATAATAATTAAGGACCCAATTTAAATAAGCATTTCAGCATATGCTTACAATCTACCCGGCTTCAATGGGACTTGAGCACACACTTCATTTCCAGCACATGTTTCTCTGCCCTTTCTGAACTGGGATTTTACCTGAATGAAAGCTAAAACATTGAACAACTTTTTTTTTTCCCCCCCTCTTCCTTACAGAATAAATGTCCTTTTATAACCGAGATAGGAGACTTTCAAGCTTCCCTAACCAGAATGTAGCTGTACAAAATACCCAACTACATCGCAAAAGAAGCAATACTACACATTGTTGTGCTGGTAAGTTACTGTGGCAAATATTTTTATTTGATGTTAGTCCATTCATAGTGTGAAGCGGCAGTTCCTCTGCTGAAGATAAAGTAAGAGCGATTTGGATCGGAGCCATATATTTGACTACAATAACTTTATTGGCTAGAGTCTCGTTTGTGTAATCACTAAAATTAACACATGACAGTATGAGTGCTGAGTTCAAAGCAGGAAACAATCTCAGATACAGCTACAAAAATTGCCCTAGTCCAATTACTGTAAAACAGATGAAGATAAAGTTAGTGTCCCAGTGAGTCATCCAGCCAAGATTCACATTTCAAAAAAATAACCATTCCAGGGGTAGAAACGAGGACAAAACTGTTTCAGAATAGCCATGAAAAATATGTGCAGAACATGGTCTGATTATACAAATTTGCAGACTGTTCCCAGCAAAATGAAGCAAAACAAATGATCCTTAGTAATAAATGAGCAAATATCTCCCCGGTGAAGAAAATGGAGTGAGTTTGGCCTAGTGTGTTTTTCATTAGCTCTTTCCATTAAAGGAACACATTGTGCAATGCAATTTGGCTTAATATTTAAGTTTTGATTAAATTAAATAAGGTTTTACAATATTTAAGACCAGTAGAAAACATTTTTATGATTTGTTACAAATCCCCAGGGAAATATTTAAAAACAAGGCCAACAAGCAAACATGTTATTACCATATTTTCAACTTAGATTTTCTAGCATTGGGTTGAGCATGAGAATCTGATAGCAGGAGCTGACTGGAAACTAAACTGAAAGTACTTAGCTATGGCTCAGTCTTTGTGCTGGCAGAACTGGGGAAGGGAAGGGAAAAGTGAGGAAAGTGGAGAAGAGGAAAGAAAAAGAGAATAAGGAAAAAGAAAAGACACTGCAGTGGGTGCAAGGAGTAAAAAATACATCTGCTGATGTTTGAATAACCTCAATTGTTTTTTGAAACATGGTTATTTTCTTTGAAAATACATATTCTGCTGGATTTGGGCATCGAGTCACCAGAATCGAACAGCGTCCTTCTGTTGTTTGATTTTCATTTATGCTACGACCAATTTCTATGACTCTAGCCAGGCAAACTAGTCATACATACAATTCACTTTTATATTCAGTTCCTTTGCATTGCTAGAGAGATAGTCTGACCATACATGAAAATTAATCCCCAGATTATTTTTATTCATATTTTTAAACTGATAGTATCAATATAATAAAGGAATATTATTTGCGCACTGCAAATTGGTCCCATCATTCATCTTGCTCATAACAAAATATTTCCGAGTTGCTCGTCTTCCTTCTCAGGGCTACCCACTCGTGAACCTGCAGGCTGGGCTGGCAATGCCTTTCAATGCCCTTACAATAGCGAGAACATGAAAGTCTCTGGTGAAAATACGTAGGTGATGGGAGAGCACTTAGTTCCCCACAGCCGCGTTGCCTCCTGTGGTGCTTTTGCAGCTGATGGGAAGCAAATGGAATAATTATTTTGTATTAGATTCTAACATGCTGCATAGAGCTAAGGTCACCAGTTAACTGGTGATGATGAAGAACTGAACTGTAATTTAGCCTTAACAAAAATGGGCTTGTTCTGACTTGATCAAAAGAAGTACAGATGTGCAGCACTGCACAAACATGGGTCACTCACTTATTTCAATCCTTGTTTTACCTCTCCTGTTTGCCCTAGACCCAATCCCTACAGAGGCAGTGTTTTCAATAGTCTTTGTATAGAGCTGTTTTGCACAATAATATGATGAAACAAAAATTGAGAGCAATGTGAAACCCAGAAAAAAAAATATTATCCAACATAATATATTTTTTAACAAGCCAAACAAGAAAAAGCAGGGAAAATGAATACTGTCGTATCCTGGAGGATGGATGGGAAAAAGTACTTTGTGCAATGTTCCGAACCAGGGTTTGCTTGGTTCTGTGCCTATAGATGCTGCCTATACCATACGCATTTCTAATGTGCTTTGAGATCTCTCTCTAAGTGTAATCTTAGAGCCAAGTAACATGGTAACATATTATTACAACCTTAGCCCCAGGGTGAAAACTGCACACCACTTAATACTGTTTTCTCTCAGTCCAAGGAGATAAGGAGCTAAGCATCTTGAAAGAGAACTTGCATTTGCAATAGGTGGAATAACTTTTTGTGTGATTGCTAGGGAAGGAGTTAAAAGAGGTTAGGTGGCCATCCCGCCATGCAGTGTCAATGCAATTAGTGCTGCTTATTGTTCACTAGGACAGCAGAGGTGGGGAAATTGCAGCTTGTTAGCCCCAAATACATTATGGCCTCCTAATGAACTCCATTTAATAACCAAACTCCTTTAAATTGTCTCTTCCCGTGATTAATTTACCTCTTTCTCCCCTTTCGGCAGGCTGTTGTTGATAGGGAGTGTCCAGTGTTGAATGAGTAAAAAGTACTAATGCATGTTCTTTCCAGGGAGAGATAACCCTCCTCTGAACATGATGAATGCATCTTCTCCAGAGGAAGATACCCTGTGCGGCAAGGGCTTATGTATAAGCACTGGAAAGCATGTCTTGCGGGGGGGTTGGTGGGATGACTTCTTGCAGCTCCTGGCTATTTGCTGGGGCTTTGGGGGCTTTTTGGGCGGCTATCGGAGCCAAACCAGTGGAGGCCAGCCAAGTGGGAGGGGAGGCTCCCGCTCAGCCCGGCTGGGTCTGGAGCTCCCCACCACAAAGCCAGGGACACCCAGCCGGTGCTTTTCTGTTCAGGGACCTTTTTTTTTGGTTCAGAGATTTTGGGCCAGACTGGAGAAGTCATAACTGGGACCTCAGCCTGTCATTCCCAGTTCCCCTGCTCAGGGGGGCTCCTGCTCACCCCCAGCCTTGTTCTGCTCCGAGTCCTGCAGGCTGGGCCCTGAGTTTTTGACCAGTCCTTGCTGCGGTGAGGGTCCCATCAATGCTGGTGGGAGCTGGGCTGGAGGAGGGACCATGCAGGAGCAGAAGCATAGCCTGAAGGCTGTCTTTGCACGAGAAGCTCTGCTCTGCTTCCCCTCCTGTTTAGCCAGATGCTTTTGGCTGAGGGCAACTAAGAGTTAAACAGGATCGGAGAGGGAAGGTGATGGTACTTGGTATTCTGCAGCACGGAGGTAAAAGGCCAAAAGATGTGTAAATACAGTGGACTGACTAAAATTATACACATGTATTACCCATATGTATATATATATTTATATGCATACCCACATATCCCCACATGAACACACGAATAATAACAGAGCACTCACAATTATTAAGAGGTTTTTTTCCAGCTCATCTCTGGCAAGAGAAGACAGCAGTAAAAGAAAAAGAAAAAAATCCTCCCCAAGCTGATTATCAAATAAAATACTGTTTTATTTTCTGTCTAATAAGTACAAGAAGTTCCATAACTCCCCTGATTAGGCATATTATCCTTCTTCAGAAAGTCAGCTTGATTTATGCAGAAAGTGATTTGGACATACTTTCCTATGGCTATAGAGATTTCATAATTCCTGGTGTATGTCTGGAAAATCTCCCCTCGTCCGGAGTCCAAACCAAATTAATGTCTTCCAGAATGACCTGAGGAATTAATGAGGTTTTCGCTGTCAGTTCTGCCCATGCAGGGTCAAGTAAATCATTTGCTGGCCCTTACTCCAGTGTTTTTCACTGTCTTTCTGACTCCATGTACAATGATAACAAAGTTGCAGATGCCTTTGAAATACGGCATCACTGACACTCTCCGTCCATCTGTTGGGACATATTTTAGGCTCTGTTTCTCTGTCTGCTGTAAACTCTGCCTTTAATGGAGTCAGTAATTGCTGATAAATGGGGTATCAATGAAGTCAGTGTACTGTAGGTTTCCCCATTCTTTTCTGCTGATGTGTGCTATTTAAGTCTCTCTGCCATTACTTAAAGTTATTGTGTGTTCTTGTCTTTAATTCTAGCCCCGGCATTCTTGGCCCCAGCTGTGATTTTTAATACATAGCAAAACTAGGTACTATGGAGAGCTGTTTGGCAGTAAACAAGTTATCCTCAATTCCCCACTCTGCTGTCCCCAACCAAAGAAAATGTGAAGCACATTGAGAGTACATACATTAAGTTCTGAGTAATTCACAGATTTTCTTTCTCTCATGTCATAAATATTTTAAACCAACCCAATTTTGACATTGCAGCCAAGCAATAAAACCCACGATCCATCCCCTCTCCCCCTCTCTTTTGGTCCCCATGTGGTAGAGAGTCTGAAGTAAAATGAGCCCACACTTTATCCTACATTTTATATTACCTTTCTTTATAATTTATCACAGCTTTTAAAGGTATTAAAATCTTACTTAAGATGAGTACTGCTTGTGTGTCTGACACTGTATAATCTATAATCTATTTGGCTCTGTGCCAACTAACTCAGCAGTTATACCTCATTTTCTTCCATGGCATCTGAGCACAGAATAATGACTCTAATTGCAAAAATAACGATGACACTTGCAGTCTCATCTGCATCCAGCAGGCCCTTTCAAAACACCCAGGCGGGCACAGTCTCCTTCCAAAGCTAAAGCCAAAGAAGAGGCAAAGAGCAGAAGAGATGAACGGGAAAATCAGACCACCTTGTCGTGTGTGTCTTGTTACTGGCCATAGCCAAGACCAGAGGATCAAGGAAAACAATGCAAAGAGATTCATATTGAGTAATTATGGAAAAGCCATTACATAGGAGTACTATTCCTAATGCCTTTCAGACAGTGGATAATTTATGCCCAGAAACAGAGGAAGCTCTTGGTATTGCCTGTAATGTTAGGACTGGGTTTGCATCTTGTCTCAGCAGTATGTTCCTTAGTCTTGCAGGATCTTTGGCTGTACTTGAGGACTCTTGGTTTGCTGTTTGAAGCCTGATTCATAGTTCCCAATAGCTCTCTGGGAAGAGACGTTGAGACCAACAGTCCTCCTCTATTAAGATGATGGCATCTGACTTACATTGAAGGAAAAGTCCTCTGCAGCTGGCCCTTAGCCTCAGTAGGATGCCTGAGGTAGTGATCTAGCACTAGGAAGTAAATGGTATGACCTAAAGAAAAAAAATACATATTTTGTTGAGTCTACAGCTTTATGAGTGGACCTCTGAAATAGGTTTGTGACACAGAGCTGGTCTGGCCTGTAGAGGGGAGGCCAAGGCAAGCAGGGCCACTAGGACTTCTGTTTGACTGAGGAGGGCACAAACCCACTAAATGTGCACACCTCATTCCACCAGCTCTTACCACCTATAGGATTATAGACTTGTATGACCAGGACATGTATATGACAACTGGAGACATGCAGTGCTTGGAGGACAGCCAGGGATTAGCTGATCTTTCCACTCAACCCTGGGAATCTGCTGGCCATGGGCTGGCAATGGACTTTGCAGTGAAAGAAGGTTTTCCTCGATTAGTTTTGAATTTGTTATGTCTCCTGTCCGCTGCAAGCCTTTGGGTTCTTGGATTACAAATGAGGAGAACTAGACTCTTAGACATGTCCTCCTTCTACTAAAAAGGCTGAATCTTTTAATTTATTTTCCCTTGCTCCCAATTATTTCCGTTATAGTTATTGAATCTCTTTCTCTCTTTTTTATATACTTCAGGAGACTGGAATAAAACAGAATACTTTGGTGGCTATTCCTGGTTGTTATCTTAAAATGTATTTATGCTCCTGCACGCGAAGTGCTCCTGAATTGCATCAATATTTCATAGGACAAGACATTGCTTCGAGAGACTTGGACTTCCCCTCAACTGCCTGATCTGAAGACACTTACTTGGGGTTATTAATGTTTCATAAAATGCTTCAAAATCTTAGTGTGAAAGAAGGATTATTATCACAACTTTTGCAAAAGGACAACAACATAAACTTTTTTCCTCTGCAATTTTAAAGATTTCAAGGCAGAAGAAATGGTTATACTGTGGTTATCTATCTAATTAAAATTTATGTCAAAGAAAGGCCATGGGTTTTAATTTAATAAATGCTGCACAAAAATTTGTACCCTTAGATTAATTTAAAACCTGCCTTTCAAAATATGTTGCCTTGATTCAGAGGCCTCACATCATGGGAGAATCTACCACATACCTAGGGAGGTTGCTGAAAGTGGTCCCTGCTATAACCGGTGTGCGTTAATTCTTCTGGTTTCATCTTGTAGTCACTAGACCTTCTTATACTCTTGCCTGATAGGGGAAACATGTCTCCTTGTGTAGATGGCTGAAGGGCAGTCAAGTCAACTCTTAGCGATCTCTTGGGGAACCCTAGCAGATGTAACCTCTTAAGTCTCTTCCTGTTAGACTCAGACAGCAACTCCATGAAAGAAATTCTCTCTCTTTGCTCAGGGGGAAGCCTGACCTCCCTTTTGGTGTCCTTATTTTGCTGAAAACTTCCTTCCTGGTTCTTTTCCCTGAAAGAAAGCAGCTTCTGGATATTCATTCTTCTGGGACAGATACGGTGTGATGACTCTCATTTCCTCTCTTCCCTTTTCAGTTTCTTCCCCATACCTTCTTTTAAAAAAAAAAAAATGCTTTTTGCTATGGCAAATCTAATGCAAGAGAAGCAGTTGTGGCCTCCCTCTTGGGATGATGTTACAAACTTTTCAGGAATATTACAGAATGTTATAAATCTTGTATTATTAAAAACTATACAACTCAGCAAATGCACACTCTCCAGTTTATTTTCAACCCCTGTCCAAACAGTTTCTACTTGCTTTTGTTCCTCTCACATTCACTCAGCCTGTAGCCTGTGAGACCACTTAAATTCTAGTTATCCCCAGCCTGGTATGACCAGGAGAAGAGGTTGCGTAACAAATTCAGGCATCTCTCATTCCTGCCAGGTACGTCTAGGAAGTTTGGGGTGTCTTTGGTCCCCACCACAGTCAGCCAGCATTACTTGCTGGTAGCCGGTAGTGTGCCCACGTATCCTGGCCAATGCTGCGTAGCAAAGCCAAGTGCAAGTAGGATAGAGATGGAACCATTCACTCTTAGCTTGCGACTGTACAGATGTCCTCTTCCTTTTCTTTTCTTTTTTCATGAACCATACTCTTAAAACCCTGCAGAGTTGTCGATTGGGCTCCTTGTCGTCCTTGTGCAACTGTGCTTTCTTGTTTTATCATGATTAATTCATATAGAGTTTCTAGAGAAATGTTTCATGAACAAAAGAGTCACAATTTCCTTCTCACATTTGGAAGAACTGGTCTTGAGGCCTCCATTCAGGGTTTTATTCTTTATTTTCTAAATTTCACTCTGTATTCTTCTGCATTAAAAGGCAATGGCATTACCATTAGGTGAGTGAAACTTCAGCAGTTTTCTGTGTTCAATCACTGTTTAAATGAGGCATCTATTCAGATTGTTTGTTGCTGTGAAAAATGAGAGACCTAGCCTTAACTACTGCGGTGTTTAGCCAGCTCCAGAGTACCGTCGTTACAGTGCTTAAATATATACAGTAGCTAGATCAGAAGTTTCCAATTGCTTTGGACAAAGTGAGCGCTGGAGTCCTTGGAATTTCTCATGGGCAGCCACATACCTGAATATGGAACTTCCAGCTGCAGAATGCAGAATTTTACAATTGCTCGTGTGGCCATGGCCTGGCTGTTGATCACTTGCCATGATCTCGTCAGACGTCAGGGTATTGTGTCCCAGTTTTGGAGCCCATGGGCTAGGTGATTTTTGAGTATATCATAGTAGGGACATCAGTATCTTGAGGGGCCTCAAAACTTACAGACATGGCTGTTACCTGTGACCCATTTTTGATTTTACTCTGCCTACCCCCATTCTCCTTTAATTTCCTTCTTACTTTTATGTGAGTCGTATAAAATCTAAATTCAGGGAAAACCTTGCCCTTGCCCTTCACTTGCCCCTCTATGAAGTATGTTAGCAGAAACATCTTAAGCATACAGTTTAAACAACTCATATTCATCCTGGGTTTCATGTATTTTAACCTCCACAGCTAGTTTGTCAGGCCCAGTTGTGACAGATTTTTATTTGTTTTGTATTCGTACTACTTTTAATTTTTCTATTAAAGTTGCTTTAAAAAAGCTGTTATGGGAAATTTAAAAAAAATAAGTTTTTCTAAATATTTTTGACAAAAGACTTCAGTTTTTCATAAAAAAATTGGAAACCCAAAGCTTTAAAAATACAATTAAAGTTTTTGTGAAAATATTTAGATTTCCATTTAAATGTTTGTGGGATTTTTGAAAATCAAACTATTTTACAGGGAAAAAAATCTTTTCCAGTTTTTGTCCAGAAAATTTTAATCCTAATGAAAATTTCCATTAAAATGTTTGCATTGGTCTAAAAGCAGATTTTTTACCCCTCTTCTACAAAAATATTTCAAAAGAAAACATTTCTATATGCTACTTGATTTCCCTCTCACACCTGTGTAAACCAAATGCAATTCCACTGAAGTGAATGAAGTTATGCTGTTAGGAGAAAGAAGAAGCTTAAGCCCATTGCATTTGAATAGATGACTTTGTCATTTTATAAGCCAAGATTGTTCTAAACAGAACCCTCTAAACCCAGAGATTCAAGTCCCAGCAGTGTCACAGTCAGTCCTTCATCCATGCAAAGCAGCTCGGATGGTTCCCTACAGTTGACTGTATAATGTTTCTCTTTTTAAAAGCGAAAACAGCTGAGGCATGGAAAGGGGAATAGGCATGGAGGATCATGAGGCATAAACCACTAACTCTTCCTGAGAGGTGGTCAGTGCTTTGACAGCACTTTGACATTACAGTGTGGAAAGTCTCCACTGCTGTGGCTGGTGTTGAGTCAAAATGCAGAGAACTTCAGTCCTCTCATTCTGCTCATCCTGAGTGAAGTGAGCACTCTCTGAGTCCTGCACTCGCCTTCCTGCAAATATCCGGACCTGAATCTCCCATGATTAGAGGAATGAAGATGACGGATACCAGCATCAGCATTGATAATCTGTAAGTGATCTGGGCCTTTTCAATGCACTTGATCGTAAGTAACCCTGAGAAATGACTTCGTAGACCTGGAGCTGGGAATGTCCTGAACTGAATGAAAATAGATGCTAAAGAATACACAGGCAACAGGATAATAGCCTGGTCCTAACTGGCAACATCCAACACGTGCAATAACTCATATGAAATGCTACTTTTCTTGATGGAAAAAAGGAGAAAAATAGATTCATAGCAAGGGAAAAGTATACAGAGGTTCTGTTTCCAACTGGTGCTTTTCATTTCGCCTATGGAAGAAAAGCCTGGGAAAGTCATCATAGCTTCCAAAATATGTACCCAACCATTCTGGATACAGACACTTCCGGAAGAGCTGCCGTGACTTTTGGTGGCACAAATACCTGCAGACAGTGTTGTAAGTGTGAGATCTGGAAGCAGAGCAGTGGTTAGTGGGGAATCTGCCTTTTAAGTTCAGGGACTGAAGACTCGAAAGTTGAGATTTACCCAAATTATACCCCTGAAGACAAGTTTAACGCCCACTGGTCTTCACCGCAACCATAAAACTACACAGAAACATCTTTGCAGCAGTCCTTTCTGCAATGCAATTTGTACTAATTTTTCCAAGAGTCCCACCACTAGTATTACTTAGCAGCTGAGATGACAGACAAGACTTCCATCTTTAGAGACTCTTTCAGAGAACTCCTTCAGCTAAGTGCCCTGTGGGTTTTCCCTCCTATTAAGTCTCCTTTTTTTTTTCTTTTTTTTTTTCCTTCATGAGAATAAAATGATGAAGGAAAATTAATTTTCATTGCAATGCAATGAACTGTGAAAGAGACTCTTAGTTGTGGTCTGGAATGCAGACACTGCTGGCTACCTTCTCAGACCATGGCTAATCACACCACTGACAGACTGGAGCTCACCGGCTGAACTGCACGCCTCAGTGCAGCCTCTGCGGCTGCGAGCCCAGAGCGCACTGTGTTGCTGAGCTCCTCGGAGTGCTGCATAAGGGATGGCTGCTGACAGTAGATTGGGGAAAACTTGTTTGGAGCTATTTCATCCTGCTAGTCACTGCAGTGGTGTTATTCTGCCATCTTTGAGATGCTTTGTTTGGTCCCTTCTCATTAATGTCTAGCTATAATTCTTCGGCTTGCTTTTGCAAGATGATCGCCGATTTTTCCACAATAGCAGACTGTGGAACATTATTCATGTTAACCTTAGAAGCAGTAGGAAAAGCATGTTCTTGTGTTGCCCGTGCCCCTGTGCGCTCCTGGTGATTGCAGCTGAGCACGCAGGGAGGAAAGACAATTGTGGAAAATGTCCATGGAACAATTTTATGAAATGCTCTGGACTCAGCGTGTTTATACCACTCTCCTCTTTTTTGACAGCTTCCTGCGAACACTCAAGTGGGGGCCTGCTCAGCCTATTGCCAAGTTCTCATTGTTCTTCTTGCAAATGCCCGTGCTTGCATGTGGGCAAGGTACTCGTGTGTGAATGTAAATGCTGGGGATTAACCATGGAAGTACGCTCTCTCATGTATTGCATTTCACTCATTTCATCACAGATTAGGAATAGCCCGACCAGAAGTGGTGACCAGTCCCATATGCAAAATGATGAGTGACTAGTCAGAAAAAACAGTTCTAAAAAGAAAAAAAACACCCTAGAAAGCTGAGCTGTGTGAACACAAAGTGTTCTGTAAATAATTGCAAAGAGTTGAAAACCGAACTCTGAACTGAACTGAAACTCTGTAGCTAGATAATCTGTGAGTCTGAGGAACTGTATTTGTCTTTACTAAGTCAGCTACTTGTTCTGCTCAAGGTGTGTTGGCATGTTTTATTTAGAGTGGCAGATCGGTGTGCAAAACCCAAGAAACAATACCAATAGCTACGCAAGCAACTAAACTAGCCATGAGTATAATCTAATCATTCTTGATAGGCAGTGTATCTTTCACGTGTGAGGTATATCCTGCTCCCCACATCCCCGCTTAGGGGCAGAAGAGGGGTAAATCACACACCTGAAGGTCCCTGAGCTGTTTTTATGGATCTGTGAATGCCCTGATATCTATGGTAGAGCCTCGTGTCCTACTTTCTTCACTTGCCTAAGGGACGGTAACAAAGACTACTAAAATTCATCAAGTACTTCCACAGTGAGAGCTTTCCATGTGTCCCCGCTGTGCCCACCATGTTTTGTGGTCATGGCTGGACAAGCAGATGACTAACACCTGCCTCCTGCTCCTAGGAAATACAGCCTCGCAGGGGATAGCCCCTTCCTTCAAGAAAGCCAAATTTGGGATGCCTTATCACACAAGCACCAAAAGTGGTTCCAGAGACAGGCTGTGAGCCTGAGTCGCTACCCAGCCAGGATACTGACAACCCCAAGAGACAGCGACAATGAAGGCTGTCACCCTTCTGTTTTCCCTGTAAATCCCAGTGACTCCCTATGGAGTCTCTTGGGGAAGACTTGGTGGACCAAGCAATACACTTACACTGACCTGGGGACCAGAGGAGTGTTGCTTCTCTGCTGGCTGTGGCAATATGGACATGGCCAAAGCCTCCTCTCCTCAACGGGAGGCTTGGCCTCACTACCAGCTGAACTTAGGAGGCTGTGGCATTATTTATTCTTCTAACCCTTGTGATTCCTCCCTGAGAAAACAAAATGAATCATGCCAGGTCCGAGATTCCCCAGAGAAATGGCTGTGTTTAGTACACATGACTTTAAACTTGTCCCTTCTACCCTTTGATGATTAATGGCCTGTGATCCTCTGTGATTCATGGCATCCAGCAGACATTATTTTCTGGGATGTAAGAGCTGGACAGCATGTTTTCCTCATCAGTTACCGAATGTGGTTGTAAGCGCCTCATCTACCTTATCTAAGATGTTGCTAAAGTTTGTCAGGAAGGAAAATGGGGAGCTAGGGGAGAGGGTGAAGGAGAAAGCCTGCTCCATCACCAACTTGCTCCTTACCCAGGGCCAGACACTCAGTGTGTCTCTCAGCCTCTGTAGGTTGAACTTTTCCTCTTCCTCGTCTTGCCTGAGCCTTTGCTTGTCCTGAGGCTGAATTCACTCATGCTCTGCGAGATCCTTGGAGGGGACGGTAGGGAAAAAGAAAAACGTTCAGTGACTGCTTTTAACTTGACAGTGATCCTACGCACACCTGTCCACAGAGCCGGCTGTGCCAGATAGTTCCGAGAGCCAGGTTCATGCCGTGCCATGCGGTGCACATTTAGGTTGAATTACTGTACTTAAACAAATTTTCATTTCCATGCACTTGATATACCCTTTTTTTTCCCCCTTCCTCTCTCCCCATTGGCAACTTAAGGAGCCATTTTTCTTCCTGACGCCATCTTGGCACTCTCTCTACCAGCATGTGAAAACAGCCGAAGTTATACATATGGAGACCTCATCCTCAGTTGCCTAATGGATTCAGAAGACATCCTGAATATTCATCATTTCTCTTTTTATGAGCACCTTGGCAATTGCCTCCGAAGTTAAAGACTGTTGTAAATTAAGGAATGGCACTTGGTGAATACCAATTTATCCGCATTTCAAGACTTCCCTCACCCCCACCTCCCCTCTACACAATATTGAAGTTCCTGTAGTCTTTGTGAATACAGGGCATTGTTTCTGCACTGCTGAGGCAGAATTGTTTGTGCATCCCTGAAGACTGCGAAATGTCTGTGCCGGGGCTGCTCATTTAAACTCCGTGCACTTACTGTACCCTCTCCGGAACTCCCTTCCTGGAGAAGCCAGCAATGACCTTCTCAGAAGTAATGTTAAACACATGCTGAGGAAGCTTGGCTCCTTGACAGGCCCTTTTAATTATTAGTTTTAAATTAGCAAATCATGCTTTTTTCAGTTTCATATCACTGGCTGCTTTGCTGCATGTGGGATCCTCCAGGTATGCAGTCCCCACGCGGTCCCTGAAATATATACTGATGGCAGACTTCTCTAGCAATGTCAATGTTTGGTGCTTTTTCAACTTAGGTAATTTTTCTATGCACCAAAACGTTACCCCTTCAGAGTAATGATGGTGCAGAAATTAATGCAGAGGCTTAATTATGGTCACTGAGTGATCTTTGAATGTGCGACAAGTTCATGGGGAAACACCCCTGCTGCAGAGAGCTCCCTGCTCGCTGGAGAGCAGAAGGACAGAAGAAATAGCTTCGTCTGAGGTTTACATGTGGGACGCCGAAGCACGGAGAGCTCGGTCCTGCGAGGTGCTGAGCACTCTCTTCCTGGCCTGGCCAGGCTAAGTGGACTCAACGTCTTCAGTGAAACTAAGCAGGATCCACTTCCCTGAGGTGATACAGAAATCCTGTGGCAAATTAAAGGGTCAAGCCTGGATTTCTCAGGTCTCATTGTAGTCTTAGCTCCACCTTTATTCGTTGCTGGGCCTCACTAAGGTGTTCGTAAATACAGAGAACATTGCTGACATTCATAATTGTACTGGGGATGCTTGCCATTTTTTCCCTAAAGCTCCAGCTCCTGGAACTACATTTATATGACAACCTCAGCTGTACAGGGGAAATAAATGGTTCCTAATCCTTGTTCTTGCAACAGAAAGCTTGGAAAGACAACCAGGATTGCTGAAAACCCAGAGAGCAAATGAACCCCCCCCAATATATTTCCAGTTATAACAATCTCACAGCTTCTAAGCCAACCTTATGTAGTTTTTAATTTTGCTGTGGAAAAAGCTGGCTATTGCTTTTGCAATGTTCATGTCATAAGTGGTGCCTGGAGGGCGTGGGGGCTGAAGGGAAGGTGACCTGCCTGCACTGTCCCGGCACCTGAGGTGGGTGACGGGCACCGCAGCTGGGTCCTGTGGGAGGGCAGCAGGTTCCCTGGCCCGCTGTGGGGCTGCCATAGGGCAGGCAGGGCCCCGGGGCCACCCCAGGAAGACGTGGCGTCGCAGGGGTGAAGATGGGAGCTGCCGGCAGACAAGGCAGGAGGCTCCTTTTGTGTCTCGCTCCAGGGCATCTCTCTCCCAAACTGCGCCCCAGGGCCCTGCAGCTGTGTGTGGAGGTGCCACGCAGGGCGTGTTTGCATTCCTCCTTCTTTGGCTTTATTTGGCGGGAGCCCGGTTTGCGGCACAGAGGGGCTGTTGGCGACCTGGGGAGGTGCGGGCAGCTGGGCAGACAGCGTAGCATTAGCACCAGCTGGTTGTGGTAGGAGGATGGCTCCTCGCTGATCGCTTTTGGGGAATCTTCACACTTGCCCGGAGAGAAAGAGAGGGGGAGAGCAAACGCAGCAAGTCAGGAAGGATTTCGGGGGTGTCAGCATGGCAGCTGATGCCAAGAGGAGTGAGGAGACGGGTGCCTCTCTGGGCTGGAAAGGACTTTGTTCAATACAGCCAGCACAGCTGGAGATATATCAGGGGCCGGGATATAAGTGCAGGTGTGAAATTATCCCCCAACTGTCCCTCAAAGCAGGGCAGGAAGGAGGCAAACCTGGATCCTTGCGCTGTTGGTTTTTACTGTCTACATGGGCAGGTACAGCCTTGATCTCCTCAGAGACCTGCTGGAAATCACCATGGGTCTAACCAGATCTCTCAGGGGACGTTGTGGAGACGGGAGACCACAAGCCAGCCACTCAGCAGGAGCGAGTTCAGTGTGTGGGGTGGGACAGGGCCTCCAATAAAGTGGCAAAATAAGCCCCTGGACTCTGGATCCCATCCACAAGACATAGACCCTTTCTTTTTAACTTCAGTTATCTCCCAGCTGACTGGGAGGCCATCAGAGGTCTCCTCTTCTTGGGCTGTATTAACAGCTTAGCCAGTTTCCATGGGCCTAGACTAAAAAGAAAGAGGATACTTCTTTTTAAAAGTGTTGTTTTATATATATATGTATATAAAAACATATGTGCGCACATACAATATAGCCAACCATAGGGCTCGTGGAAGAGTATAAAAAATAAGATGTTGAAAGACTGTTGTCATTTTCCATTTATGTTCATACATAAAATAGAAAAAATTTCACCAGCTGTAGTTTGCGATTTACTTCTGGTCTGGATCAGGATCCCCATAATTAGATCTTTCTTTCTTTTTCTTTTTTTTTTTTTTTTTAATATGCTTAAGGAAAGACACACTGAAAACAGACATCAGCTCTGAGGCTTCCAGGACTACAGTCAGCTAGGAAGAGTGCTTTTTCTTCAAATTTAATACTTCTGCTGTTATTGCAAAAGGGGGTCTGAAATGCCTCCTTGGACATAGGTGCAATTATTGTGGTAGTAGGTAGGTGGCTGCTCATTTGTGCAGAATGTTGTCTGTGAATTGAACTGCAGGAAAGCAGGTGAAGCCAGGGGTGATGAAAAGCAGGATTAATTATGGATATGGCTAAAACTTTGTGGGAGACTTTGTCATGCTTGCAGCAGTTAATCTCCATGGTGATGAGAGACTGCAAATATAGTTCTTCAGTGAGAGATGGGTTTTGATGGAGAAATAGACTGCTGCATCGTTTTAACTGCTACCTCCCTGGGTGCCCCCAGAGCAGAGGAGGAAATATTTTTCACAAGGAAGTAAAGAATAAGAAAACGAATGAGATCAGTCTTAACCAGCGTTAAGGTAGCGTTAGAGAAGCCTTTTGCATGAGCACAAGTGAACAACAAATTTGGCTTGAGGCTCATGCATGGGAGGAAGGAGGACTCAGGAAAGGGAAGTGGTTAATATAATCAGAACTGAAAATGTTGGATGGATTTGAATTTCGTGCAAGTGTGTTTACCTTCTCTCTGTCAATAAGCTTCTTTATAGCTGAATTTCAAGTTAAATAATTATATTCTGATGCTGTAACCATCTGATAAGTCTTTGCATTGCTGTGCATTTTTCATCTCTGGACCTCAAAATGCTGCCCAAACGCTAACTGAGCTTTGTGTAGGATGTGAAGGTGGCCAATATTACAATTCATTCTAGGGGAAACGAAGCGCAAAAATCCTACAGCTAATGTTAGAGAAAGTGTCTGATTAAAGATCGCAGGCAAGAGTTGGCCAACACCCAAATGGCATGCCAAACTGTTCCAGTTGGGTGAGAGCTACAAGACGTTTTCTGCATGCTTGGGTGGTCTCAAGGCAGGAACGGGGAGGTGGTGAAAGGGAGGTGGAAAGCTGCTTCCAGGGCTACCCATGGCTGCCCTAGGCCATGGACCAGAATAACTGTGGCTTGTGTAGTGTAGAACCCTTTGAGTCAGCCACTGGAAGAGGGCAATCACATATTTAGACACAAGCTAAAGGGGTTTGATTGATCAAGGTCTTAGGAAGGGCTTTGCAGATTTTCAGAGAATCCACATCCATTTTTTAATATCAAATGTTGGTCCTCTCTGGTGGTGCACACAGAAAAAAATGAGACAAGTGAAAACATCTAGTACTTTATGAAATCTAGTCCAGAGTGATCAGCTTGATTTCTGAATGATTCAATGACAAACTCTAATGTAAAAAAGTCAGGTCTGCTGCTTATTCTTCTCTGTGAATGTTTTACAAGACCATACATGCTATCTTTGTTCATTAGTACTCATTATACAATATTGCAGTTGGAAATGGTTTTATTTGTATCTTGCATTTTTGCCCTTGGCAAAATTGAGGGGAAAAATCTCCTTTCCTTCCCATTATGGAAATCTCTGTCCTTTTTATTGGGAAAATCTGTGTCTGACTCCAAATCAACTTTGTCAATCTTCGAAGAAATATATGTGAACATATATACGTGACTGCTCCCAAAACAGAAACAGGTATTGTCACCAAAAAAAATAGATAAAATTATTACTTCCTGATGAGAAATATTCTCTTAAGTTTGTATTCACTGTGCTAACTTGTTGTTGCCAGAGACACGTTAACTTGTTAATATCTTGGAAGTTTAGGGGAATATTTACAATTACAAATACTTGTTTAAAACGTTACAACTAAAGGATGCAGATAAATGCAGCAGAGCTCTTATAAGAACTTCAACTGGTTATCAAAAACCATCCATGATGTATTCAATGTCTCCTTCCAGGAGAATATATTGTTAGTTCAGCTGCAACTTCTTAACTCCATCGTATTTTATATACTTTGGCCATCACATATTGCCACAAAGTATACTATATAGTGTGATTTAAAATGTGTTCTTATTAAGTACACAGAAATGGTCCTATTCACCATGCAAGGAATGAGGGGGCATCGTAAATACTCATTGTTTAATTGTAGATCTTTTTAATGATAATTTGTTAGATAAGCCTTTTAATCTTAAGCTTTGGTAATGCTGTACCTTTATTTATATTCTAGAGTGATGTTTCAGTTGCAGAGCTGAAGAGCATAGAATGTCTTTCATCTCCCCCACTCCCATCACATGACAATTGGGAAGGAAAATATAGGGGATGTGTCTCCATGGAAAACGAAAATGAGAAAAAAAATGGCCAAAAAAGCATCAAGAGAGATTGATCAGCTGGAAGATGGAGTGAAAGATCTAGAAAATGCAATAGAGGGAGTATGCTGTTACTTTTATTATTACTACAATTGTACTTATCCAGGACCTAAAATTTTGTTGCATCTTAAAAAGAATACAAGTAATTTAGTAAATGTAGAGGTAAGGGCAATGAAGATGACTGTAGGTTTCTCTACAAAGAGGGGTTATAAGGTCTTGCTCTCTTCAGCTCAGAAAAGAAATGTCAGAGCTGGCATCTGACAGACCTCTGTGAAATGCTGAAGCTGGCAGAGAACATGAAGAAATGATTAATTGCAATGTACTCATACAAATACTAGCGACAGTGTGAGGCAGCAGTTACAAAAGCAAAGGAGGGAGATAGGAGGCTCCTGGCTGCTGGGCCTCATAGACACCAAAAGTACTAATGAACTCTGCAGGGGATGAGACAAATTCATTAAGGATAGGTCAGCCAGTGACTCTTCAAAGTGGTTGTCCATGTGTGACCTGTACCTCAGGAAATCCAAAACCATTGTTTCTCAGAAACTGGCCGAGTGTAATGGGGATGAATCACTCTGTGATATGTGTCCTAGTTTTTCTGTGCTTTTCCTAAACATTTGTTCCTGGCCCATATAAGAAGTAGGACACTTCTGAGTCACATACACAGAAGATTGGACGCAGAGCCCCATCTCCTATACCGACCAGTTTCTATTAGTGATGTTACAATGGGTGGTCCTTCCCCTTCACTAGGAGCCTCTGCCACTGAGGCCTTGAAGACAGAGTTGTATGATGAGTGCTTTCTTCTAGCAGTGAAATTACAGGTGATAATAATATTAAGAAAAATGAAACAAGCAGAGATTTGGCCCTAATGAGACAAGGAGAAGTATACTCACACTCAAAATACAATAGTTAGTATTTTTAGCAAATGTGACAAAGGATATCTCAGTGTCTTTATCAACTTTTAAAAATACAGATAAACTAACCCCTTCTATCCCAGGAATGTCTCATATCTAAACTAGCAATCAAGACTTTTACTTACAAGGGAAGCAAAATTATTCCTTGGGAAAATCTTCAAAATAGTTTTTTAAATGAACCCTAAGCCTTATCTTGCATGCCAGTCATGTTAACGCAGATGTTTCCAATTTGAAGATGAAGAGTGCGTTTTGTCTGAAGCCTATGTCTATGAAAAGTCAGCTCTACCCTTCTTTTTATAGCAAAGGAGTTGGCCTCCAGTTTGCAGAGAGAAATCAGAGTCCAGGAGAGTTAAGAATAAGAAGAGGTCAGCGCTTAGGTTCTGATAATGAGGAAGGAATTTGATGCAGCCGGGAAACTTGGGAAAGATATTGCAATGAGGACGGAAGAAGGATGCAAAAACATGATCCGCATTGTTAGAAGCCTGTTAGATGTAGAGAGTAGTTAAATTAGACACTGTGATATTGCAGAAGTGGAGTCCAAAATCCTGAAATCACGAACAAGGACTAGAGTTAATCAGCTCAGAATAAGGATTCTGGTGTCATCACCTAGGAATAAATTTGGGTTCCCTCAGAGCTCAAGTTGACCACAGAGGTCTCTCTACTGACTTCAGCAACCTTGTTCTCATGTAAGAATGTGGGAAAGGAAAAAACTCCTGAAGTTGCTGTGTATAAGACACCACTAGTGCTCTCTGCTATCATTCTTATGGGGCATTGTTGAGGGGGACAAGCCAAGACCTTCACACATTTGCACTGGTCCTCAGAGATCCTGGGGATGGCAGACAGAGAAGGCACAGCTTTCTCCATGGACTTAAAACATAGTCAGCCCAGGACTGGAGAGTGCATTCTTAAGCAAAACTGCCTGTCCAGCTATTCCAAGGTTGTGCTGTGGGCCACACAGGACTGTGGGCCACAAGGACCGTGGCCAGTGTCCTGTGCCTGCTGCCTGCAGTGATCAAGAATGTGGTTGCCTATTCGAAGAGGAGATAATGAACTGCATCTTACATATAAAATAGTTATTCTCACAGTAAGAAAGCGAAGAAAATGAGTTTTTCCTCTCCAGTTGAATATTCCACTCATTTCTTTTGTGCTCTAGGGCTTCCAGCTTTCTAACCTGATGAGTTATGGACAGTCATTCTTTCCAGCATTAGCTGAATTCTTTTCTAATTATACATGTTCTGAATAGCATGAGGGAGACCTGCTGGTAGAACATTTGGTGCAGAGAGCATAATAAATTCCACAGAGAGCTTGACATGCCTTGCCATAGATGCAATACTCATTTTCATTGCCACAGAAGAGATGGGACACTGAGCCAGAGTTTAAAAACCCATCGTGCTCCTTTACTAGGATGTGTGGGCGGGATTAACATTGGATGTTCAGTTAAAAGGCTGCCTTGTAAGACAACTTCAGTAGAATTAATAGCTAGACATTTCTAAATCATATTTTGCAAACACAAAAGGATGGAAGAAGCAATTAAACCCAGATCTATAAGATACAGAACTGCCACAGTTTTAGCACTTTTTAAATTTTGGGATAAAACTGAAAATAACACATAGAAAGCATAAACTATGTCAAGAAATTCTATCACATGATTTTTTACTCAAAGATTTTTTCTCTGGAAATTAGGCTGTAAAATGCTTACAGTAAAAAGTGACTCTGAAAAGAGCATGGGTTTATTGTCAGGCAATGATTTACAGAATGAATATATTCAGATTTCAAGCAAAAACATTTCATTTTTTTTCAACTACCAGGCCTGCAAATCCATCTTGGGACCTCCAAGCAGATTCTTTTCTTGTTTCTCATGGATAGTAATAAAGTTTCTAAAGACCATCTGGAGAAAAGGTCTACAGACTGTGGAAACTGAGTATTCAGATTTTGGAAAAAGGTGTAGAACATATACACAAACGTGGAGATTTCCCTTCTTTTTATACATTATCCATAGCCCAACAGATAACACAATAAAAGACTATTTATGGGACAAACAGCAAACCAGGAGCAGGAGAAGGGAAAGGCGGGTGTCTGCTTGCATGCTCAGTGCATTAGGACACGTTTCCCAGTAAATGTACGGTGGGACATTTGGCTGAAGGAAGGAAGATTGAGAATCAAGCAGAGGGGAGAATTCCAGCTCTTCCTCTCTGTTGAGTGCTGGGGTTTCCATGTCTCGTGACATGCTGCTGGGGGTCAGGAGGCTGGAAGGTGTATTCCCTGTGCACAACTCCTATCTGCTGCAAATGGAGGGACGATGTGAAGAGAAGCTGTTTGAAGACAGCCTTCCTTGCCCTCTCCTGGAGTGAAAAAAGTTTTCTGTGAGCTGCTTGGACAGACAAGTCCTTGCTACAGCGGCGCAACTGGCAGGCGGTGTGCGCTGCCAGTGCAGAATCAAAGGCTGATCCGTGCTCAACCACCAGGCTTGGGCTCTGGCACATGAGAAAAGGACTCCTGATACGGTAAGTGATAGTAATGGCAGCCACAAGCTACTAACTTCTAACAGCAGACTCTCCTAGAGAGTCCTAAACTCCTCTCCTAAACCCCTGTACCACTGTACCGTTTGTCCCCGTGGCTGTGGACATCTTTCTGGTGACCAGACGTGTCCTGATGTGCCTGTTTTCCTGCTCTGCAGTGCGGTGTTGCTTCCCTGCTGCTTCTGCCCGTAGAGCCAAGACACGCTGGCCCGCCGGCTCTCGAGTCAGGCAGTGTGGGGCTGATGGAGCTGCTAGCCCGAGGGAGAAATGAGGACCACATCCCTTCTATTGGCTGGATCTTTTTTCCTCTGCCCAAGCAGGCAGAGAGAAGCCCAGCAGACATATATTAATCATTGTATAACTAGATAAAAATTCATGAGTGAAAAGGTAATTTTCTTTTGTGAATCATGACACGCATGGCTGTATGGTTCACATGGCTCTTCTTCCTGCGTTTTTAGCATGATCTTGTGGCCAGGGATGCTCAGGGCTGGCAAACAGTTTCCTTCCAAGACTGCTATCAGCATGGAGGTAGCAGCCACATTTCGTCTTTTCAAAGAGATGTTACTTTTGTTCCCTCTTGCTTTGTTGTTTCCTTTCATACATAATAAGAGTCACTCAAAGTCAGCGTAAATGTTTGTTCAGAATAGGGGATGGAAAAATGTAAGAATAATTCTGGTAATGGAAGTAGAATATAAACAAAGAGCTTAGAGAAAGTGGAGAAGCAGTGGAGAGGTTTCCTGTTTAAGAAAGGAAAATGGAAAAATTAAAATGGCTACTTACAAAAATGTAGAATAAACCTTCCACAGTTTAATGAAAAAGGAAGAATTTGGATCTGCTCACAGGCCCACAAGGTATTTTAACACAGGCAGTGGCAAAAAAGATAATCTTTTTTCTTTTGGGAAACTTACTTTTGTAGTACTTATAGAGTTGTGATTTCCATACACATGAAATAGAGTATGAGTACTTGACAGCACAACGTAGGCACACAGGTGTGGGTAAGATTGCGCTGCTCCTGATCACACTGGAATGGGGAAGGAAAATCACCACGTTTATTTCAGTCCTTGCCATTGCTACCGGAAAGGAACCTCTCGGATATGGGCATGAAAGGAAATCAGTGACAGGATTCCTACCATGGATCCTCCCTTCTTCCTGGCTGCAAAGACCTAAGTTTTGCATCTCGGCAGGCTCATGGGACCCTTGTTTTGGAGGGTGAGGTGTATTTCAGAACTTCATTATCACCCTGATATTGCTGTGCTGCCTGTTTCTAATGTGCTAAAGGAAAGAACATTTACTAGGATTATTTCTTTGCTTAAGTGCATGTGTTTCACTTGTTATTTCAGATTTATTGGTGTTTACTTACTGCTGAATAATGAGCCTGAGGGTAATGGAAATCTTAATAGGCTAAAAAATTGGTGCCAGTGTCATCAAAAGCTTCCTGTTCTTTATTGGTGCAGCGTTGCCACTTTATTTGCTTACTCTGCAGGACAAATGTGTTTGTTGCAACATTTTGGCTGAAATCCTGATTCACACTTCCAGAGGGCTGGGATTTCATCCTGTGAGCTGTCTGCCTGCAGGAAAATGTGAGGGCGGCAGCCATCGCTCAGCCTCACAGCACGACAGGGCTGTGCATATGTGTCACCATGAAGCTACGAGGATATGCTAAGTGATCGTGACACACAGCAGAGTTGAGCCCATGCTATCCTGACCAAAGCTGGCCATTTTGGTGATGCCAGCCAGGCCCAGGGCAATATGGTGTGAGTTGCAGGGAACCTCTGTGATACAGTGGGGACATGCAGAAGGTCAGGTCAAGTCATGGCCCAGATGCTCTTCCAGATGATGCTACCCTGGCTGAAATGTCACACATAGCCTGCAAATGCTCACGCAGTCAAGTCAAAGTGAAACTCACCAATTTTGAGGGCTGGATGGTAATTTTACCACCTGCTACAGGTAGCTGATCAAGGTTTCTAAAAGCTATGGGACACTTCAGTTTCAGTGCTGCCGCTAGTGGCTGAGGGCCCTTTCTTATATTAGCTATGGCTGTTCCATGGAGGTCCACCATCATCTGAAGAGCATTGGAGCACACCAGCTCCCCAAGAAATGGCAATGACTTCTTGCAGTCACCTGTGACAGAAAGAGGATGTGGCCTGCACATCAGCTTGCATTTCTTTGAGCTGGCTGACACCCCTGAGCTGTGGGTCTCTCAGGTTTTTCACCCCAAACCTGCACCTGTTGGCGCTCACTGGGGAGCCGGAGCCAGAGCCAAGCAGTGCTCCCAGCTGGCCCCACACACTGCAGCAGCAGACCAGCCTCCCAGAGGGACCAACACAAACCCGTCTATCCTTTCCTCTGACCGAGCTGGCGATTTCCATTTGATGGAGGAGACAGAGGAGAGGAGGCATGTATGCACAGCCCTAAGATGAAAATTACTTTAACCCAGCACTTTTTTAACGCATCACCCGAACTGTATTTTCAAGCCTCTGTATTGTCAAATCTCTGCTAACAAGAAGGTCTTCTGATGAGCAGCGGGAGTGCTGTGTTAAGGAATTTGCAGACCTGAGATGCTCACCATCAATTTCCTGCTGTCTACGATTACTATCATTGCATTTTTGAGGCACTTTTAAAATAAACTATGCAATGATGTAATGCGCACAAAAGGGCTGGGGTGGGAGTGCAGAGAAAGGAAAAGAAGCAGCATCTGGATTTTGACTGGTATCTTCTATAGAGCATCTTGATGTCTGTAATTAGTGTCATGTTATGAGAGCTTAAAAAAATAAAGGCGCCAGAGTTCCAAATAAAACATAAAATGGCTTTGATAGAATAAATGTTACTATCATTGTTTAAAAATGTTGTGACCTGTCTGCTATAGTTTCTGAGAAAGATATTTTCCAGTGCTGCTGCTCTCGCTCTGACTCTTTTTAAAATTCTATTATTGCAGATAAGGACAGAGGAAAATCCTCAAGACAGACTTGTTTTAAATCTCTGTAACACAATGCCAGCATTGTCTCTCCTCAAGTTGAACTTCTAAATTAAAATAGGCATGATCTTTAACAGAGCTCTGAAACACTCTGTTCTACAGACACTTTATCCCCTTTATTAGAGAACATTAATAATTCAAATGTTATGGCTTAGGTTAGGCAGACCCATTTGTCTGGTGTTGGAATAATTTAGCTCTACTCTACCATTCAGAGCTGTTTGATACCCAGTGGGCCAAATTCTGCAACCTTTTTCAAAGTCATGGGAATTTTACCTGCATCTTGGCTACATATTGGGGAGGGACACACAAATAAGAGGTCCTGGCAACCTTTTCCCTGACCTTTAGCATGTGCAGAGAATGTACAAACACACACTCTTGGACCAGTTTTGCAGACTGCACAAGGCAACATTTCCATTTCAGCCAGTTGGATCTGTGCCTGAGCAAGGCCTCTAGTTTTGGGATCTAAAAACTCTACATAAACACACTTGTAAAAACACATATGCAACCCACCTTAGCAGTAAGATTTCCCCCAAGCTTTTATTTTACCATGTGTGAAGCAGGATTTCTTCACTGCAGTATGCATGTATGCCTCTGAATGCATCACATTTTCAAACCATAGGGGTTTACTGTGACTTTTTTCTAGACTTTAGGAGCTGAGTCACTTTCTGCCTACAGGTTAGATGTAGAACCCATTAACAACAGTGATTTCCAGGCCTACACATCTGTGAAGTCTTTGGTTTAAGCTCAAATGTATCAGCACGTAGTGGCAAACAGATCAGTATGTAAACCTAGTTTTTCCAGGTGGTATATTTCTTTGACATGAGATCCACTCTACACCCAAATATTGCTGGACTTCAAATTCTTAGGATACGGGGCTGATCTCCATCATCTGATCCTAACACTAATAAAACACAAGCAATGCTCTGAAGAGATTTTGTTCAGAAGAAGCAACATGATGGTAGAGTAGGAAGAAATGGATTCTCATCCTACTCTACATCTTTTCTGAGGTGAAAGGGCCAATAAAACTCTACTGGTCTTGGCTGGCTGCTATATGAGATGGTGTAAACAACGTGTTCTTTGTTTAAGTTGCAATGAAGGCAGTAACGGCAAAGCACTCCTGGTGGCAGGGGACAGCAGCCCCCTGGGACAATTGCTGAGCTTTCCAGAGGCCCAGGCGTGTCCCCAGCCTGCTCCTCACCACCCTTCCGTGCAGCTGGAGGACCCCTGGATGTGAACTGTCACTTGTGGCAATAACATAGAAATGTACGATGAAGCTTTGGGTGGAGAAGAGCGGACACTGCAGCAGCAGAATGAGGAGGAAAGGGAGCAACTGAGGCACTGGCGTTGCGATGTGAGAAACCTGGGGCCTGGTCCCAGCCTGCCTACAGCTTTCCTGAGCATGCTCAGGCTGTTCATTTCATTTCTCCATCCCTCAATTCTCAAGGGGCTTTCTGACCAAAAAAAAACATTAGTGTATGTGAGGTGCTGAAAGCGCATGGTTATCACGTGTAAGACTAAACATAGAGACGGTAGGAGAAGGAGCCTGGTACTTACATATGTGATGTATAAGTCTCAGAAAAGAGTAAACGTATACAGTTCTACTAAATCATTGTGGCCTTCAAATCTATTTAAATGAAACCTTGCATAGTCTGCTCAGCTGTTCCTCATAAATCATAATTTTAGTTAAAAAATGAACTTCATATTTCTTCTGGGGTTTTGCTCTCCCATAGCCACATTCCTAGAACTGTTGCAGCCCAGAGGTCTAAGGGAGTCTTCCCTGGGAAAAAAATCCCATCCTTGGTCTGGGGACTGGAGTCACACTCTGGAAAGGACTCAGAACTGGGGGAGGAGAATGCTGGGGAGAGGGAGAGAAACGGGAAGGACATGGTGTTAGAGCTCTTACACAGAGAGACTCGTGCTATCTCCAGTGCTGTCTCACAAAATGCCTGTAGGTAAATGGTAAATGGGATGATCTGATGGGAAGCAATACACTTCCCCCCCAGATTTAATGTTTGTTTTGCCTGACATGCTGTGGTTGCTTTGTGACAGCTGTGTTTGCACTTGTTTTTTCTCTCCCAATACTTTACCCTAAATTTATTCCCTGACCTGGTAGACACATGCAAAGCCCTGTCTGCATCCCATCTTTCTGCTCAGAGACCCACTAAATTGCCTGAACAGCCTCTGGAAGACTCATTCCTCAGTCAAGGAGAACTGTTTGATTTCCAGAGTCTTCAGATTTCTTTGTGCACACATACCAAGGTGCCAACACCACTGTGGCTCGCTCTCTACTGTGTTGACTGTGATATTTTTAAGGATGAGATGAGAGCACAAATCACTTTCCCTTTGGTTAACCTGAGTCTTCAGTTTTTGACCCTCAACCCAGGCTGGATGTAAAGAGATGATTGGCCCTAGGGGGGTCAATGCTCCTAGCTGTGGCTGATTATAGGACTTCTGACAAAAACTTTCCAATAGACTAGCAATGACTATGAAATTGCATCAATAACATACAAATCTTGGGCTTTTTCAAGACCATGTAAAATTTTTGGTGTGTGAAACTGTTTTTATATGAAGCCCAGTCCTAGTTTCACAACCATGATATCGCTTGTCCCACTGGATTTCAGTAGTTCTGTAAGTCAGAGTTAAATGTGCATGCAGGAGCTGAAGTGCAAATCTCCTTTGGGAGATGTCGGCCAACCATTTGACTGGAGAAGTCCACATTTGTTCATTAGTAGCGTGACAGGAGTTCCCAGAAACCCTAATGTGGCCCCATTCTTCCAGGTGCTGTGTCCATGGCCAAGAGCAGTCACTAGTCCAAAGAATTTACAACCATGATGATGCAGCCGTTCCCCTGCTTCATGTCACATTGGTAATATCAAACGATGTTCTGTTTATTGTTAACCTAACTCTCCTCCAGACTCACCAATGCCTTCCAACACTGGTTTCCAAAATTGTAGATCCTCAATTCCTGCTTGTCTAAAGATAGGTCCAGGTGTGAATGAACCAAGCAAAGAGAGCTGGTCAGGTGCCCTACCTCGGGAGAGAGAGTCAGAGCAACTGCCTTGCAGCAGGTAATGGAAATCAAGTTGCTTACTCCCTTGAGAATCTTATAATATTACGCTTTAAGAAGATACAACTCTGAGGAGACAAAACAGAAGTAGCATTCATCAGCTATACAGATGGTTGAAAGTGAACCAGCTCAGCCCCAAACAGAGGTATTACAAACATGACAAATGCTGCAGTTAATGCCGCTTTCTGCCATTTCCACAGCTCTTAATCTGCTCTCACGAACAGCCCCTTTAGCTGCAGCCCTCCCTTGTCCTTCCCTGCAGGAACTTCTCAGTTGCCATGTCTCAGAGTTGTTTCTCTCTAGACAAAATGATGAGATTTATCTTTTGCTGTTTCTGCTGTTCCCCATGTCCTTCGGCCCTCAAGCTTGACTCCATAACATGAAGGACTCAGTCCACAAGCCTTCCTCTGTGGCTCTCAGTGAGGAGACACCAGCCGGTCACTCTAGTGGTCTCTCAGTTAGTCCTTTGCAGCTCTTTCCATAGACCTCCCACTAAGTAAGTTTCCTCTTTCTTTATTTATTCACCCCCAAATGCTGCCACATAGTCTTAATTAGGTCCATCTGGGAAGCATATGCTCAGTTGCAGGGACTTTGGACCCACATTAAAGGGGCAAGTTCTTCATGACAGAAGGAGTTAGAGACTAGGTCCTTAAACTTTGAAGGAAGATAAATGCTAAAAAGAAGAGTTGCCCTTTTTGCTGACAGTGAGGCATTCTCTGGATGAATATATCCTACTGATATCGAATAAGATAGATATAGATGAGTTAGAGTTGTTGGCAGCACTTTCTCTCTGATATGCACTGTACCTTCAAGCTCTCTTGTTAAGTAACAATTCTCCTGACTGGTGGACTAGCAATGGCAAAACAAAAGCAAATCACAGAGAGGTGTTCACCAGCCTTGGAGGTTTTCTGTAAGGGCCCACCAGACTCTTCTAGTTTGGCTCAAATAATAGGTATTACTAAGAAGAAATCTACTTAACGACTCCTGAGAGATTTGCTCTTCAGACTTCCTATGTTGCTGGAAAGGAGTCAGCAGGAGTGAACAAAGATGACAACCCAGTGTTGGCTAGGACAGGTGGCAATGGGGAATTGACCAGGAACACAAGGCTGTAGAGCATTGGTATTTCGTTAGCTACCAATGAAAAATACTGAACTGTGCATTTTTCTTCGTTTGAGCTATTAGACTTGTAGTACAAACTGCTGTAGGGTTCAGACCTTGGTGCACATTCATGTAGAACAGTAGCAAGACATACAGAGCTACCTCTCTCTCCCCCATCTCAGTCCTTTGTTTCTGTTCAGAGGTAACAGTGTGGAGTAGCTAGAAGAGAAGCCACCATGGTCTAGACCATTAAGACTCCTAGACAGATGGATGGGAACAGAGACTGGTAGGTTAGGTAGGGATAGTTGGAGTATTGCCTCTCTCCTTCAAACATGCTCGCTAGTGGAGCTAACCAGGCACAAAAGATTAAGGTAGGTTGTAAATAAATTCAGACAGCTTCCTGAAAAACAAAAAAATATAGAAACCAAGCTGTGACTCCCTAGACTGTCCCATACTTGCAGGGATTCAACAGTCATCAGTCCTCGGACTCACTTTCTTTTATCCACAGTTAGACTCCAGGAAAGCAAGAAAAATGTGTGTTGAAGACACTAATAGGAAATATCATTTAGGAAAGCTCTACAATTCATCACTTCTTGGTAACTGAGGAAATAATTATTTTTTGAACTCTTGCAATAGTATCATTACTTCAAAGCAGAGGCCTTGGGTATCATTAGAAAAGTCTCTTCAAGTGGGATTCACTTGCCTTAACATCTCCAGTGCAGGTGCCCACAGAGTAGTTTCCTACATCTAGCCAGCTTCTTTATGGAGAGATAGAGGCTGTATCACATCTGAGGATGTGATTCATTTGACCAACTTCGTCGTCTGTCTCAGGAAGATTTGTCACGTTCTGGAAGTGCCTTTTTCCCTTTAAGTTGATACTATGCGGTCAAGAAGACGAGTTCAGGGATGGGTACCGAACAGTAGTGCAAATGTACCCTACCCTGACTTTCTAAACCAGTCTTCAAGACTAGCAGGGCTGCATGGATTTCCTACACATCTTCTGGAGCAAGGCATTACCAGGAACGAGTGTCTGGCTTTTCTGACCTTCAACACATGTTATAAAGCCTCTCTCTTTGCCTCGGCTTCCCTTGAACCTAAGGTGGAGTGAGGAAGGTGTGAGTTTTTGTGGGACAGAGGGAATTCCTTTTTTCAAAGTCAGCATTGGATCCACGTAGATATTTTCAATAAAAAGTGTGCTTTTAAAGATGTATAGATCCTACTTGGAGGGATTAGTGGGTGATCCATACATTACAGCTGTAAAATGCATAGCTTGATTTTGCAGCCTTTGATGACATGAGTCATCCTACACAGTGTGAAGGGACAAAACCTTGGCACTTTATCCATTTTTGTCAGCCTAAGGGCTGGCCGTATGTATGGTTAAGAGCCATTCAGTGTGAGTTAGGTCTGTGAAATCACCTCCCACAGAAGTCTGGGAGAATTGTCTTTCTAGTCTAAAGAACTTTCCTTAGACCAGGTAGGAAAGCAGCGAGAGTAGAAACTCCTGAGCCCACCCGCAATCACATTTTCTTGTCCAAGAACATCAGATTTTTGGGATATAGGCTGAAAAATAAAAACATCCTATAAGGAGACTGTTTAATAAATTGGGGCAGCCAAGTATGTGAAAACTCCTGTGATCTTCTCAAGCCTTGTTGGGATTGGCAGAGAGGTTTCCGAAGCACATGGAGGTGGTCAGACACTTGAAAAGGACTAAAGTGTCAAGTGCCAGGTGGAAAAAAAAAATCAGTTAAATGTTATCACAATATCTCTTCATGGTGAGGTAAATTTCCATGCACTTGTGACTTACTGTATGGCAACTTCATGTGCTGATTCAGGCCATAAACAGCCTGTCTGTATTCAGTGTATGTATGATCTTCCCCAAACACCGTGTGCTTCAGGATTTTGTGTAATTTGATGTGAACTCATTCCACGCACCACACTCCATTAATATGTGAAGCCAGCATCATTTAAATCAGTGCATTGTGGCATCTCGTTCCTGAAAATAATTGTGTAGCTGACAAGATCTTCCCTGTGGTGCATTGCCATGATTTTTCTACCTGTCTAGAGGATTCCAGAAACAAATGTGTAGAAGGAAGCCTCTCTACAGCTTTTGTGGCTTTTTAAAAATAACCACAGGCTCCCTGAAACTGATGTTGCCTTAGATGAGCTGAGCTAAGCAGTGCAGTGTTCAGCACAGATGTGGTAGTACAGGATTAAACTTATCAATGAGGTAACAGATTCCTCTTCACCTAAGAGTCTCCACGCCCTGCACATCAAAGGCTCCTGTAACTCTGGGTCAATACTGGCACCACCAGGTAGTTGTGCTCTGAAAGCCTAAGTCCTAGTACAGGTACTACAGAAAAATCTTTGTGACTTGATCTTACAGTGTTTTATTTTTCTGAATGATCTACCTTAGCTCAAGTGAGATTTAATTCAGGGAAGTCCTGTGGTCAGTGTACATGAGGGAAATAGCCTCTAATGACTACAGTTTATAATTAATGGACCTATGAATGTTTTTGAGGTTGTCTAGTAAGTTGGAGTGGTTTTGGTATTGCTGTTGGTGTAGACACACAAGCTGTTGCCTTGTTTTACTGCAGTCTATATTGGTATGCAGCTGTGAAGTTACTGGCCTTACTGTATATGTTAATTATATGCAGGGTTAGTTTCGTAATCTTGAGCTTTGTACTAACATTTCTCATGTCTTTCTTTTGCAAAGATGAGGCCATCTTACTGCGAAGGATTGTGAGCAATATAGCTCACCAGGTTTTGAGCATATCCAGAAATTGTACAAATTCAACAGTGACTTAATAGCATTCAAGTTACTGCACGTGCCATACCACATTATGTTTTAAGGTCTGGTTTCTCTGGTTCAGAGAATTGCTTAAGAGCACAGCATACCTCTCTCAAGATACTTGCACTGTCAGGATGATGCATAAACTGATCTTGCTCATAGAAGATAAAACTGGCTCTGCGGATCACAGTAAAATTCACAGGCTCGAATGCCATTCTGGTATTCTGAGGCACTGCTGCTGGAGAGCCGACCTTACCATGGAAGCTGGTGTTTGCTGTATTCAAAGGGGAAAGCCCATGCTGTCTTAGGCTTAAGACATCTGGCTTGTTGTTGTAAACCTTAAAATTCCAGAGAGTAAAAGCCATTTTCAGGTACTCAATCACAAATCAGATTTGAGGTTATCAGTGTGTACATGTAAGGTTTAGGATTCCTTTTAATCTGTGTAAACAGTGTGCTCAAGAGCTGCATGTATTTATGTAGAGATCAAAGAGGTGGCAACGTCTATGGAGAATAAGCAGCAAGAAAAATCGTAGGGATGGTAAATGATCAGTTGTGAGAAGGAAAACTTGAAAAACTTGATTCTAGATATGGCAAACAGGTTGCACTCGGACGTGGCTCTGACATGTGCACACCGGGCTGGCATGTCACCCACTGCCTGTAGCCTCTCATTACTGAGTAACACTGCATTAGCTCTTGGGGACCCGAAGGAGCTCGGCCTCCAGCTTTCTCCTACCAGCAGCTTCCTGCCTTTTCACCAACTTTTCACTGGGAGAACTGTCAAGGTGAGGGAATAAAAAACCTGACTGAGGAACAAGAAGCCTCGGTTAATGACTGCGGCTCCCCTGAAATTGAGCCTCTCCTTGCACCCACTAGAGTCAATGGAGAAAGACTGCTTGCTTTTCCACGGTCGTTTGTGTCCCTTCTCCGTGCCGCACTAGCTGCTAGAAGATTGACTCCTTCACAGAAAGCTGGGGGTGGCAGGACAGTGTGACGAAAAGCTGCTGAAATGTACTTTTTAATGAGAAAATGAAGTGTTTTCCATTGCGGTATGATCACTTTTTTTTTCTCAAATTCAGCAAAAAAAGAGGAAATAAAAAGAGGAACATGTGTTCATTTGTTGTAACTGGAGTTTGTGAAACGAAGTCTTCTTGAGAAAGCTACCAAACATTCATTTCAAAGAATACGGACGTTTTGGCATCCAAATATTGTAGCATGTCCAGAATATAATTAGCTCCTGAAGTGGTTTGAACTTGTAAATATGTCTTTAGATCATAAACTGGTCCAGTAGCTATGCCGAGCTTTAAAGCTGACTCTTGGAAAAACAAGGCTTGGAAAGAGAGCTCAAGCCACAATAGACATACACTAGGACCCGAGAGAATTTTTTTCATGCATATGGTTCATCTATTTACATATTTTACGGTAACCTTTTCAAAACCCTTGTGCCTCGGGCAGTGGATGAGTTTACTATTAGAACAATATAGGTAATCGTGGATGGTTTGAGTTGTTTAGCTGCCAGTATATATTTCATTCATAATTTAGGCTTTAATTTTCACCAGGCAAGTGAGAAAGAATGAGAAACATCTGCATCTGTGTAGTAACTGTCAGAGGACCTTAGATGCATCATTGAAATTAAATCTCACAACAGGCTTGCAAATGAGGCTGGATAACGCATTCTCTGTTGGGTAAACTAAGGTACGAAGAGGTGAAATGATTTCCTACAAATGAGCTCAGTGGCAAAAATTGAAAGAAGAACCCAAAAGACACCAATGATGTTCCTGCTTCTCTCTTCTGACTTCTCAAATATACTCTCCAGGCATGGAAGAACCAATTCAGATCAAACAAGAGCTGATCCAGACCATTGCCCAAAATCTAGTTAAAGTCTGTATAGTGCTTTCAAACTATAAAGTACACTTTAAGTGCTAAGTATTATTATTACTTTGAATCAAACAAAACCCAAACCTGTTAGAGAGGTTCAAAAATATTTGCTTAACTTTTATGTATTTATTTTAAATTCTGGCTTGACTCTGTGCTTCCTGTTGTCTCCTGGGACTGAAAGTGCAGATACTCCAATGCCACAAGGTGGCTGTGCTAGCAGTATTTCTGACTTGGCTGGAGACAAGGAGCTCTGGAAATCTCACAAGAAAGCCTTCTGTGTGAGTATCCACAGACAGCTTAATCCACCTGAAAAGTGGTGAGCGAGGCGTTCACTGCAGGAAAAGCCCCCGCTGAAGTCAGATCATGCTTCTGAGGGGCAGCCAGGATGGTATTATACTCTCCCAGCAGGAGCTAAAATGTTGGAGGTAGCTCTTTCCAGAACAGGGAGAAGAGCACTGGGGTTTTCAAAAGAACCTAGATGACTTAGGGACACAGTTACCTTTGATTGCTTCCTTGAATTAGGGGTTTTAAGACTCTCATGCAAGCTGTGATCGATGACTCCCTTCCAGCCAGCATAACTCTTGGAGAAGGAGCGGGAAGAGCATCATCTGCACGAGACAACCTCTCCTGCAATTAGTCAAATCATCACAAAGTCTATCTGTTTTCCTCATTTGATAGCAGTCTGTTCGGTTCACCTCTGAGGTTTGCGTCGCTGTTTGAAGTCGGATTGAGTCTATTAACCTCTTAACTGCTTCTGGCCCTACCTGGCAGAACTGCACGCTACACCGATTTCGGTGGAATGCCAGTAAAATGTTGGCAAAGGAACAGATGCTGTTTGGACCCAACAGAGAAGTGGTTAGCCGCATGTATGTTGTTCAGCTCAGCAGCCTGAAAGCTCATATTGTGAGAAGCACTTTTCACCATGTGTAAAGTCTGACACATATTTCAAAGGAAAGCTTTTAATTACAGTTGGCAGGTCTGCCCCCATGGCTGAAAAGTGACTTAATTTTTGACCCCAGCAGCAGAAGAGTTTGTAAATCAGGCTGCCGTTGCAGTACTAATTCAAATAAAGAGCTGCAGCTTTATTGCCTGCACAGGACTTCCATGTGGGCTGAGTGTGACCCACCAAAATGACTGTTAGGCTACGGACCGTAAGATAAATGGCTTGAAACAAGTCACCTTGTGCCTTGGTTTCCTTATTTGCAGAATAGGAGAAACAAGCAGGTCCATTCTTCTAAAGTGCTGTTGGACCTAGGTGGTGAAAGCCCTTCCCCTAGCTATTATTAATTACAGTGTATTCTGATGATGAGGGCTGCAAACATGTCCTAACTGTAAAGCTGGGTCCAGATTTGCGGTTAGACTGTCTCTGAGTTCAGAAGTGTTCCAACTCTAGGTTTTAGTTCAGCCCAGTAATGTTGCAGCTAGGTATAAAACCAAGTCTGGGTTACCCAAAAGATGGGAAGTTTGGAGAAGAAGGATTCAATTCAGGATGTCATTGCTGTTGGACAAGGGACAATTGCTTTGTGACATAGCAACCCTCCAACTGAAGTTAGGTCTGTACCAAACCTAGCCCTAATTGCCTTGTTGCTCAGAAAAGCATGTTTTCACTCAGTTTGGCACCTCTCTGCACTCCAGCAATTGCAGTAAGATCCAGAGATCTCATGAATAACACCATCTAATGAGAACTTAGGCCCTTTTTTTCAGACATAAAGGGAAAACCAACTTTTGGATTATTTCACTAAAATAAGCTGAAATTGAGCTATTGGAATTTCAGATTTTTTTCCCTTCTTTTTGTTTTTTTTTTTCTGTCTCTGTGCTGTTCAGAGCACCACCTTTTTCTCTAATAAAATTAGAAGAATGAATGCTGAGAGACTGAACTAATGAAGCAAGAAAATGTTCCGTTAGGGGAAAAAACTAAGAAGAAATAACTTCTGAGAAAGCTACAGGTGCCGGCACCTTTGGAAGTGAGCACTTTTTTAAGGTGTCCAGCTTTCTGTCTCTGTGCTGTTCAGAGCACCACCTTTTTCTCTAATAAAATTAGAAGAATGAATGCTGAGAGACTGAACTAATGAAGCAAGAAAATGTTCCGTTAGGGGAAAAAACTAAGAAGAAATAAGAAGAAATAACTTCTGAGAAAACTACAGGTGCCGGCACCTTTGGAAGTGAGCACTTTTTTAAGGTGTCCAGCTCAGCAAGGCAGAAAGTTCAGAGATTTTAGACAAGCCATCCACAGACTGTCAGACAGCTTGATAAAACTAGGTTATGATGTGCAAGGGGTCTAGGAGCCCAGCCTGCCCTGCAGCCTGCACCGAGGAGGACCTTGGCCGTACCCAAGGAGCTTTATACCTTGAGTCTGTGACCGTGTTTGGTGTTTTATGGAAAAACAGAGGTGACGACTGACACTCTCTGCCTGCCATCGCAGTTGAGATGCTTTAGGCAGCCCAGCTAGTCCAGCCCTTTCCTGAGCGCAGCCTGCTGCAGCAAAGCCTCGCGGCCGAGTGGGTGCTCCTGGCTGAGGGATGGGCAGAATTTGCAGTCCCCAGGGGCCATTGCCTGCAGAGCTGTGACGGGTTCTGCGTGGCCACGAGTGCTGATTTCCAAGTGAAGGGTACTAGAAGTATTGGATTATGAAGGTTGGGGCTAGTTTTAGTTTCTCCAGCTTTTCTTCCTTCTCTTTTCCAAGCCTGTCTGTCAGTCTGTCCCGAGAGATGAGGACAGTCAAGGAGTATTGCTCATCCATGCTCTGTCTTGGCTTGTAATTCATACCCAGTGGGGTAACCAGGCGCTGGACACCTTTTCTCGCCCTCCCACAGACCATTTATCGTAGATGAGAGGATGGATGTAACATGGTAAATACAGGGAGACAGAAGGACAGAAGTGGCGACAAGTAAGAACTGGCTGACAGAGAAGGGGAAGAAAAATTCCTCCGAGTGGTCATCGGAGTAGGCCGATATGGTTTCGTTATTATCTCAGGAAGGAAGTAGCCATGCACAGAGCAAGACAAACTGTCCAGCTGTAACACCTGGACACCACAGTCATTTTCACCAGCGATTAGATGAGAAAGTGAGCTTTCAAGCTACTGCCAAGTATCTTTCAAACCGCTGCTCCTCCAAGACAAAAAGACTGGCTTTGCAAGAAGCCTGCTGTATGGTTTTGCACTCTGACAGTGGTGTCTGTGTCCTCCCGTGTGCCGCACTATGTATATACGGATATTGCTCAGACACGGGTTTCCATAAATAACCCCCGCCAGCGTTCCACCTCAAGTGATGAGTTTGCACAACGAGCACCTTCGCTCACGGCTGTGCCAAGCGGAGCGGCTAGCTTACACGTGCTTGCTGCAGCTAGGCACTCGCTGCAAGATAGGTTACAGCAGGCATTTCCTCGGAGGCTGGTTTGTTTCTTCTCTTTTGGCTCTTCCCAGAACCACCATGCCAGTAGGCACCATCTGGTCCTGATGGATTTTAAAAGGTGCCAGTAAGGAGCTGGGTAGACGGTGTGATTTGGCTGTTAATGGTAAAGAAGTGCCGAAATCTACAGTTTTAAAACCCGTAGCCTGTGCAGATCTTTGGGCGCAAAAAATAAAATTTTTTTGCATGCATATGCAAAAAAAAGCTTGTTTCACAGCTGAGGTGCCACCAGATGATGCTGAAGGTGATGCAGCATCACTGTCTCTGTAGGAGCAGTGGGTTTCTACTCCCTTGCCCAGGGCGGTGGGGCTCTGAGCTGACAGCAGGTATCACTCGGAGCCCTTTGCGGCAGAAACTTTGCTTTTCTCTCCCCTTGTGTGTGGTGCTTCTCAATGACTGGGCCCAGTTAAATGGTCTCTTGGCAGAAACTAGAGGGCATTCCTCCTTACTGCTTGCATGAATACTACATGCAGGAGCTGGAGGATACCATCATAAATATTTGTGATAGATGCTGCACAGTGCCAGTGCATGCAAAGAATCTGAACTTAATGTTGTTAATAAAAACCTGTGAGTCCATGTGAGAAAGAAAAATCTTTTCAGTTAGGAGAGTCCAGCTCTGCATGGTCCAGTTTTTTTACTATAATCACACTTTGACCAGGTTAATTTTGTGCTTTCCAAATGGGCTAGTACCCAAATAAATGATCTAGACCAAATCTAACCATTTATACATTGTTGAAGCCTTTTTGTGATAGCTGACACCCAAAAGAATCCCCATCCAGCAAAAAAATGCCAGCAAAACAAGAAATAAAGGTCAGTGTGGACAACACTCTTTGAAATCACTGCACCAACCATTACTGTTGTGATGAATGTCCTAGATAAGGTGTAGGTACTGAAAATAAACCAGGGTTCCTTGAATAGCTGTACAACATGTAAATAATTTAGGAGAGAAGCCACATTTAATAACCTGTTTATTATAACAAATCCAGTATGACTTCATGCTAAAAAGTTGGGTGGGTATAATTCTCCTCTAGCTGAATATTCTGAAGTTTATAAGAGAAGCTGATTTTTTTGGGTTTAAGCTTTCATCATTCCACAAGCAATCGTAGCTATGCACTGACACCACTAGGACAATAACAATGATTTAACGTGATAGTAATAGCAATATAGTCAAAGTTTTGTCAGAATTTCCATTTTAAACTCTGTTTATTTAGAAATAATATTTCAACCAGTTAAAACTGCATCAAGCACAAACTTGGCATTTGTGGTCAGCCTGGATGCCTGGATGTAATTACTTTCTTTTATAAAAAAAAAACACAACACAACCCCAAAGAAAAATGGCTTGATTTTTTTCATTATTTTCAAAAGCATTTTTTTCTTTGTTGTTGTTCTTGCTGCCATTGTCCAGATGAAAGAAGTTTAATCTTAAACAACATGGTTTTGCAACCACGCTGTCCATAAAGAAAACAAATTGCCGTTGGCATTAAAAACAGATGAGCAATTTAGGCCGGCACGAATCTGATCCTGTGGCCTGGAGATCAATGCGAGCTTTGTTATCTGCGCCACTAGATGCGAGAGCAGCCCCGTGCTGCGGGAGACGGGGGAGCTGAGCTCCCAGTACACATCCCGGTCCGTGCGTCGCGCCCAGGGGACGGGGCTGGGAGCGCCATTCACAAAACTGCTAGCTGGGAAGGAGGAGAAACTCCCCAGCGCTGGGAAACGATTTCGCCTGCACATTGGTATCATACCCCTAAACTTAACGAGCAGCAGGTTCAGGCATGGA
>NW_010512525.1:66390-74351 GCF_000687285.1 Phaethon lepturus | reverse complement strand
TTCCTGCTGTTCCTCCTGGCCCTGTCAAAGAAAAGATAATCCCAAACACAAGATGCAAGCTTGGAGGTGGCTTCGCTATGGGCTCCAACTCATGTCATTACTTATCAGGGGATAAGTTCTAATTCTGAATTGGAATTTGCTGAATTTTTGGAAAAGTTCAGAACTGGCCTAGACTTTCAAGCATATATCTATGATACCTTCCCAGACGGGAAAAGGAACAAAACCTTACATCAAAATGAAGCCAAGACTGAGAACATGTATCCATACTCAAAGGATAAAAACCCCAACATGGTCATATAACTACCCTAACTCAAGCATTATAAACCCCAGTTAAGGCTGCACTCACAACAAATGCAAATGCGCTAAGGGAAAAAAAGAAGGGCAAAACCACCCAGGCAACATTAATCCTCTTCTGAAATCAAGTCAGACTGCTATTTCAGAGTTTATGACCTTAAATGAGAATTAATTGATTTTTAAAAGCCTCATTGTTTTTTAAATTTCCCCCTTACCCCCCTTTTCCCCTGCTGTATGTCTGGACTTCAGGGAAGAATTAAGAATCTTCAGGTGCCTTGAAAATATTTACTGCCTCTGAAGCATAACTTTAAGTTTAATTTACCAGAGTTTAAAAACCCAGTTTGGAGATGATTGCAACAATTGTGTAAGGAAATGTACAAACTTTGAGCTCAGATGACTCATTTTTATGCTTGATTTGTGATTTAGCAGCAGCATATTAAAGTGTTGATGCTTATAAACACAACCGAAATATTTTCTTTTCATAAGGCTGTTTAATATATAACAAAATGCCGTAGAAACAAGTGGGAAGCTTGCCTCATTGATTTTAACGGGAATTTGTTTCCCAAGAAGAATTTGCTGGTTCAGTATTTTCCTAGTTGTGCAAAAACAATTTGCATGGAAAATAGATCTGACATAGTTGGGCCTTTGATGCTACAGAGTGAAAAACATATTTTGGGACAGCCCTTCTTGTGGGGCTTTGGAAAGTCAGCATGTCCTTTGCCATGATGACCACCACGTTTGCAGAGTCGACACCATTTGAGAATGCAGGCAAGCTCCTCAGATACCATCGTGGGACATACAACAGGAGTCACGTTTTCAGGAGGAACTAACCCTGCCTCTTTCTTTCACAGCTGGTTAGCCCAGGATGGCAGGACTGCGGCTGGGAGGAGCTGGGCACGGGCATGGGTAGGGAGAGCCGAAACACGTCTCCATGCCCTCCCCAGCCCCTCTTTGACCACAGATGCCAGATGTGCCACCAGGTGGGTCCTGAGGCTTTGGAGGGACCATTTCCATCTCTCATTTCAGACCAGCCCAGTGCATGCCTGTTCCCGCAGTGCTCTAAGACTTGGGATTGGGGATGAAATACTGACAGAAGATGATGAAAACTTCTCATGGCTTCCAAGGCCAAATTTTCATAGGAAGAGAACAAAATTGTTCATCAGCATGACATTGCATAAGATTGTGTAACACTCTTTGGAAATAATCCTCCTCTCGACCCTGAATGATGTGGTTGCTGATGTGTTTGGTGATAAACACGTCTTTCGGTGGACAGCTCTGGCCACAGCCACACTGCTGCCTTTTCTAACCAGCACGTCAGGCCCCATCCTGCTGATTTCTGTGGACTTATTGCTTCCGTCATCTCTCTTTCCCCTCCTGCCTCCCCAGATAGAAACACGACCGTGACGCTGTCTCGCACCGATGACACATCTATGGCTTTTCTGGTGCCAACTGGCAGCAGTTTCCTCCTCAATTTGTACTTACTCATCCTTTAGCTGAGTAAGGACCTCAGGCAAAGACCAGAGCTCCCTTGAGGAGCCTTTCTTGGACACCAGCCGGCTCAGTCTCCTCATCACCCCTTGCTGCTTGCTTGAGTTGAGCAAGATCCCCCAGGGTTGTTCTTGCCCTTTGCAGCCCCAACCCAGGCACGTGCCCGTGCACACTCAGAGTGTCAGCATGATCCCCTCCACCAGCTTCAAGGACAAACCCACCAAGTGCCTATGGAGCTCCACTTCCCATCCGCCAGCACGGCTGACACCACCACTCCCAATTTCCAAGGGGTTGTGCTTTTAAGCAACTCTCCCTTTCATTGTAACATCTTTTATTTCATTTAAGACTTAGGAAATGACATTGGTGTGGTAGATGGTGGACAGAAGCAGAAAGGATGGGCAAAACTTCATAACCTTTGGACTTCTTTTAGATTTGCAAGTTGATGAAAAACCCAGGGGAGCTTTTCCAATATTGTTTTCATACTCTGTATAGCTGGAAAAGTGAAATTCTTCTGAATGAGCAAGACAAGGAAAATACTTAGCTCTGATGATGCTGGGAAAACTCTGGGGTTATTTTTGTCCACATGTATAATTTCTGACCAGAAAAAAAAAATTGCCTCAAGTGTTCTGAGTATGTGAGTTTCTTATCTTCTACTAAAAAACATAAGCACTGGCAGGAGAAAGCAGACTTTCTTCATTAGGTGCCAGAATATTTAACATAGGTTCCTCAATATTGGAAAAAGTAGTCAGAAGAAAAACAAGAAAAGTCATTATCTGTTTTTTTTCCCTTTTAATAACCTTTTCAGTAGCACAATGCATTCAAAGCTAGGCACATTCCCCTCAGTGCAATATGGTCTCAAGACATGATTTAGATGGAAAATTTAAGTAAGATTAATGCAATTTATTATCCGCCAGGATATCCCTGCAAACCACACTGCTTGGCTGAATTTTTGATTCTCAATCTAATATTTCAGATGAGATTTCCAGACGGGTGTCTTATTCCTCTATTAGTTTAGTGAGGGTGATATAGAGTTTGTAAAACAGGAGAGGTTAAGCTAGTTTTAACACTTGATTAATCATTTAAATTACTTTGTTACTGTTTGAATCCATTGACTTTTGTTTACCAAGCAACTCCCTGAAACCAAAAGCCAACAAAAACGGCAGGCAGCTTTCCAAGTTGTTAATTTATTCAATGAGTTCTTCAAAGGAATTCTAAAAGGGGAAAAAAGGAGCAAATTTATAGTTGCATTGAAAGGGTAGAGCAATTCTTGTTCATTGCTTGCTAAAAATGTCTAGGTTTTTATGACTCAGAAAAAAAGCCAATATTCAAATATGCTGGCCAGCTCCTGGAGACATATATTTTTTAAGCAAATCAAACAAGTACTTAATAGAGCCTGACTGCGTGTTCATGTAAATACCGATTGAAATAAAATCAACTCGTGTGACAAGCCACACTTTTCTCTGCTTTTTATGTGCAACTGTGACTTCATCTGAAGTAAAATTCTGCTTCCCCGAAGGAAAATGTGAGCACTTTCAAGGGGAGCAGGATCAGGCCTGTAGGAAGTCAAGTCAAGAGCACAAGGACAAAGCTTTTTCAAAAGCAAGTATGAATGGGTGATTAAAAAGCCCCCTTCAGTTACACAATGTACATGTGTACAGTTTGCAATTGTCCACTGGGAAAAGGGGAAAAAAAAAAAAGCCAAGCCCTAAATCATGAAAAAAAGGGCTAGCTTTCTATTCTGCATATTGCTAAGTCCGAGTTTGGTAAATTGATTACAATTTCTTTACAGAGACCTATCAGGAATAAACCACTAAGTCTTAGACATAAATTTGAATTCCAGAGTCTCCAGCTAACCCAGCTCATAAATGAACTCCTAAATGCTGACTGTGCCAGAAGACCCAGCACTGCAAAACCACTTGGCAGAAGCCATTAGTTTCAATGAGATGAACTGCTCTATTTAGCTCTCATTCAAAACTTTACAGAAATGCCAGATTTCCATAAACACAGGTTTCCTTGAATTTCCAGGGCTTTGATTAACTGGTAGATGAGGGTGTCTTACAAATATAGATTTGTATGCAGAGTTCAGCTCAGAAAGCATGAGAGACTGGAAACGGACTATAGGCTTTTCTTTCTTTCTTACTTTTTCTCTTCCTGACCTAACAGAAAGCAGGAAAACCCCTTCAGAATATTTTGGAGCTGAGGCTTTAATAATTAATAATTATTCTGTGGTTTAACACTGTTGTAGATCATTTTCTTGTCATTTATATCATCGTGTGTTAAGCTTCTTATGACAGATTAATATCCTTCACTTTTATAGTATGGCTTTAAAGTCTTGAAGCAATGAAAGACTAAAAGAAAAATAAAAACCCCACAACCCTATTTTTTTCTCCTGAAAAAAATAATCAATTTGTGGAATCTATTAAAGGCAAAGGCTACCTCTTTTGTCAAGGAACAACATTTTAATTTTGCTGTTTCTTCTTCTACTTACTTTTTGTGACCCACACATCAGTCAATCATATTGAGACCAGCAATGCTTTTTGATACACTTGAATGTATTTCTTATAATCACGCTGGTTAGGTGAGAAGTAGTTTTGGGGTTTTTTTTGTGCATTCTAGGTTTTGGGCCAGGTTATGGACCAATGCCTTTTATGGCCTGGATGTAGCAGCACTACAGATTAGAAGATCAAGTATCTCTCTCTCCACCCCTCCCGCATTTTTCCCTCTACCAGCAAATGTTCCTAAAAAACATTTTAAAAAACATCCTCTATGCTACCATGGTGATCTTCATAAATCTATTAATAAATGGCATTGCTAGTGAGAGTGCAAGAACTGCACAGATAATAACATGCAACTATGGTTTATTAACCTTAAACCCTCTTAAATCAGTCATAGAACCATAGCAGCCAAGAAAACTATTGTGGTCAAACACCATGAACTCTAGCTTGCCTTTAACACTAGGAATATTCCCCCTCTTCTCCAGCTTTTCTACAATATGTCTGTTCCCAACCAGAGTTTTTATAATAAAAATTATAGTTTATGTGCATGTTTTTTGGTTAGGCTCCGAGAGTCTGATTCAGCATTTTTTTTCTTCGCTTTTTTAAAAAAAACCCGTTGGCTGTGTGGGTGCCGAGCCACGGAGCCTGTGTGTGGCCCCGCGGCTTGGCGCCCACACAGTGGAGTCCTGCTACAGCTGGCAAAAACTGCTGGGATTTCATAGCTGTAAAGCACTACGTTAGGCCTTTGGCATTACCCCACCCTTCCCGAGCGCTGCCTTTGAATAAGCCCGTATCCTTTGGCCATCTATGGATTACGGGCTTTCCAGTGTATTCTGTTTGGCCAGAATGAAAAAGGTTACTGAAGCCTGTACGTGCAGAAATAAACGTGGTCTAGCTTTTAATTGAGAATTCCCCTCATTTACCATTGGCTTCTCCTATGGGACTGGCTAACCAAGAAGCCGAGTTTGGGTATAAGCGATTGATGGGCATTGTTGTGTTGACAGAGGTGAATTCAGCTCGTGAGGAGAAGAATGCCACTGGAAAATGCAACCAAAGCAAGCACAGTGAAATCAATGCAAATCTGAAGGCAAAACTAAAGAGCATTAAATTAACCAAACTATGCAGACAATGTTAAGATGCTGAAGGTCTAAAAGGCACTGAAGCCAGCCCTCAAACTTAGGTAACAACAAATGATAGCGCTGAAAATGAGAGCTGTAATGTGAGGATTTCAGGAACTCCAGAAAGGAGCTGAGCAGTTTGGTCTCAAATAGGATGGAAATGTAATGTTTATAGAGCATTTAGAGTTGTGACACATACTGGGGTATAAAACCCATGTCTCAAATACTCAGACTTCAGGTTGGGATAAACATCATATTGAGTATAAACATCATATTGAGTATAAACTTCAGTTTGAGTAATTAAACTATAAGGTCCTATTTACCAAAGAATAACTGGTGAAATAGGAAAAAAACCCTAAAACCCAAACCCCACAGATAATTTACTACTGTAATACTATTTCTCCTTACAGAAAAATTCAACAGGAAGAAACCACTGAAACATAGTTTAGGTCTGAAGAACCATGTTTCTTGAGTATCTGTAAATCTATGAACATCCTGTTGCTTTGACTGGTTTCTGCGAGCCCCAAAGCCCCAGCTTTGGTGAAAGGCCACACACAGATCACAGACCGTAGAGGAGAAACCTTGATCTCTCACTTGGCATGGCACGGCACAGGGGCCATCTGTTCATTTGGGAGTCAGTGTCTGAAATCCAGCAGCAAACCTTGTCTTTGACATCAGAGAAATGGACCATCTTTTCTTCTTCTAAAACACAGTCAAAACAAGCGTCCTGTTTCTGTAGCCAATGGACTGGTGTGTAGAGCACTCAAAAGAGACTGGGGGACTGCCAACGGAGTGCTTTCCTCCCCCGGATAAGACACAAACCTGTGCCTTCTATAGACCCTGAGAGCAACCTCAGCAAAGGTGCTGAGGTTTGTTCTAACAGTGAGAGCATGGGAGTTCAAGAGTTAGGCTGATCTAGAGGCCAAAGGGCTAGGACATCTAAGGGGAAAGTCTAATCCCTGCTCTGAGAGCTGGTTACAGCTTTTCCAGTGACTGTTTCACTTATACTGCACGGCTACAGGCATGCTTGTAAGCATCATCAATCCTTTATTAGCTGGCCAAATTACTCTCTGCACTGTGGAAGCAACGAGTCTTGAGAAGGTCTTTGGAGGAGTTTGAGAAGAGGAGTAACTTGTGCTCTCCACTGAGCAGAAACGCGTGGGATACTGTCATCATCACGCTATATAGCATATCATCTGTACATTCACAGGTAGCAGAGATACTGCAAGCACAGAGTAGCTTTAATTTTCTTGACAGGGATTTTGTGCCTCCCCAGGCTTAGGGATGATTATGGGAAGCTTGCGCAGAGGGGAGGGAATGGAGAATAAAAGCAAGGCAGAATTAGCCACGTATAATGCCAAACGAGCCCTTTGTTCATTTTGTCTGTGTGTTAAACCTTGTGCTGCCCGTGCCCTGCCAGCCGCAGTCCCTCCCAAAGTCAGCGGCACCAAAGTCTCTGCCGTGCGCGGTGCTCAGCGCTACGCAGCGTCAGAAAAGATGGCAGAGAAAATGACCCCACCAAGCAACCAGGCAATGGGATGTCGTGTGGCCTGGTTTACCTACCAAGCCCTCTCAGCCACCCCTGACTCCCGAAGATGGTTTATGTACGGTTTCTTACGTTTGTGGAGAGGCGCTGGTGACAATAGTTATTCTTACCGCGCAGGTGCACCAAGCCCGGTTGTCCCGCAGGCGTTATGGGCAGGCAGGCAAGCCCAGAGGCACACACACACGTAGGCACAGAGGCGCAAACCTGTCCCGGGGGGTATTTGTTTGAGATGGAGCCATGGCGTCCAGCTCACTGCTTAGGAGAGGGGCGGGGATGTTTTCACTTGTAAAGGACACTAAACAAAAAAATCCTTCAGTAAAATTCAGACCCAAACTGGTGCATTTAGAAAAGGTACTAATGAAAATAAAAAAAGGAAGAAAGATATCATTATGGGTTTTCTTGCCCATTTGTGTATGTGAGGAATTTTGCCAAGAATTTTTATTTCAGATAGCAGATTCCAAGCCCCCGTTATCAGCGTGGAGGAATTAATACCCTCTGTTCATATTTTTGCCAAGATCAGATGTGGAAAATGCTCAAACCACACCTGTTTCGGTTCTACAACACATACACTTCTGCTTGCCAGCTCTTTAGCTGATAAAATTAGTTAGGGGATTTCTGATCCTTTTTTTTTCTATTTTGTTTTCTTTTCAAGGCAGTTACAGGACAGCAGTAGCAAGGGTATGTGGTTAGCTCATAGGGATGTGAGAGGGAAAGCAGAAACACTTTAATTCTCCAGCAGCAGTTAAGACAGAGGAAGATTTGGCTCTAATATTGAATGCTAGCTAGCGCGAGGGTGCCACGGCCGTGCCGCGGTTCTGATCCTTTTTTTTTCTATTTTGTTTTCTTTTCAAGGCAGTTACAGGACAGCAGTAGCAAGGGTATGTGGTTAGCTCATAGGGATGTGAGAGGGAAAGCAGAAACACTTTAATTCTCCAGCAGCAGTTAAGACAGAGGAAGATTTGGCTCTAATATTGAATGCTAGCTAGCGCGAGGGTGCCACGGCCGTGCCGCGGGCATCGG